>NC_056730.1:368827937-369127937 GCF_019279795.1 Protopterus annectens | reverse complement strand
AGATTTATATCTTTGGCTTCCTGTATTCAGGTAAATTATTTAGTACAACCTTCCAAAAAGTTATATTTTTATAATAGTCATATGTATACCTTAATAATATTATTTCCCCCCCAACATCTGGCAGAAGATTCAATATTTCACTTGCAACATCTGTCTTTAGGTATCCTGCCCTTTCTCTTTTACCTTTTTCAAACAAACCCAAAATGAACAGAAGCCAAATTAACTATTAGATTAGTCAAAACTAAAGCCACTTAATATGAAAAAGACCACCAACAACCTTTCCCAGCAGCTGAGTCCAATAAAAAATAGAAATAAGCAGCAAAATCCAACAAAGCAAATGGACCCAGAAACAGCCAAGTTCTTCAGTATGTAAAAAATTTGATTTATTAAAACTACATAAGTGCTTTGGCAGTCTGTACTGCTTCTTCAGATGTCAATACAACTACTAAAAGAACACCACTATATATATTACTACTTAACTATTAATCAGTCACGTGACCTGATAAACGCTTAATATTTAAACATACAGATGCACTCTAAACAAATGAATACATATTAATACATATTTATAAAACTATATAAAAACGTACAAAACACTGTGCATAACTACATTCACATTTCTACAATAAATTATAATATAATCAAATCACAGTTATACAAATTACCTAACTAATGATCTAGATTTTAATTTTGGTTTGATAGGTACACTGTCATTCAACCCATGCCCATAATCACACCTTAATCTGATTATCCATTTAGCTTCTAATTGCTCTGTAGCATTTCTTACATCACCCCCTCTTATATTTTCATATACCCTACCTATGGCCATAAACTTAAACTTATGTTTAGAATTTGTAGCTTGTACGTGTTTTGCATTCGATTCTCAGCTGGAGCGCCTTCTGTGTGGAGTCTGCATGTCCTTCCTGCAATCGAGTGGTGTTCGAAAGACATGTGTGACTGAGTGTGCCTTCGTTGAAGGTTGGGCATCGGGCTGGCACCTTGGCACCGTAAAATTCTACTGCCAATCATTAGCGGACTGGAGTTCTGCTGTGGCGACCCCTAACCAGGAAAAGCCGAAAGAAAAACAACAATATGTTTTATCAAAGCACTGACACTATTGCATTTACTAATATAGTAAATATGTTCCTTTATTCTCTCTTTAAATGTTCTATCAGTTTTACCTCTACAAAAGAAATACTACAGAGCAATTATAAGCTAAATGGATAATCAGATTAAGGGATGATTATGGGCATGGGTTGAATGATAGTGTACCTATCAAACCAAAATGAAAATCTAGACCGTTAGTTAGGTAATTTTGTATAACTGTGATTTGATTATATTATAATTTATTGTAGAAATGTGAATGTAGTATGCATAGTTTTTTGTACGTTTTTATATAGTTTTATAAATATGTATTGATATGTATTCATTTGTTTAGAGTGCATCTGTATGCTTAAATATTAAGCGTTTATCAGGTCATGTGACTGATTAATAGTTAAGTAGTAGTATATATAGTGGTGTTCTTTTAGTAGTTGTATTGACATCTGAGGAAGCAGTACAGACTGTGAAAGTGCTTATGTATTTTTAATAAATCAAATTTTTTACATACTGGAGAACTTGGCTGTTTCTGGGTCTATTTGTTTTGTTGGTAAATCCACTTAATGCTTTTGTTATATACTATTCTCTCCTTAACTGGATTTAGGCACTTTGCCTAGAACTTTTAAAACCAAATAAGAAAATCACCAGAATAACCTCATCAAACTTACTGGGCAACACATACACAGCTAACTTTCCCTCAAACCAACAGAATAAAGCAAATGCAAATAATCTGTCAGAAAAAGAAAAACCTACATGCCTTCCATACGTGCACAAGTTTTTGTCTAATTTCATTAATAGGAATCTTTCATTTTTCTTCTAAGATCACCTCTATTTCATAGGGAATACCTGAAATATAAGGCCCAGTCTTAGAAAACCTAAATACTCCAACCTTATTAACAGTACCTATATAACGTTTTCAGGTTTTTTTCCTTAATACCAGGCAAACTAATAAGAACCACTGTTCTACCATCTGTACTATTTTTCTAACCAGAACTTATTCCTAAATAGCAAAATTAATTCATCTGCATAAGTCATAATAACTGGGACTATAACATGTCCTTCATATATAATTCATGCCTTTGATACTGCTGACTATGCTAAAACAAATAGGACTTAATTCACTCATACTGGGGGCATGTGGGTGGTTGGCATAATAGATAAGGTGTTTGCCTCATATACAAAAGATACAGAAATTGATTTTCATGAAGAAAAATTGTCTGGACTTAAAATGGACCACAAGGGCCATACTTATTTATGAACCTATGATGACATCTCTTATGAACTCCCTTTGCCTACTAGACCTTTCTCCTCATGAACACTTTTACCTAAGTATGATCACAAATCTCTTTCATTAAAGTCACATTTCTTCCCCTTATCCCACACACATATAAAATTTTCCACAACTGCCCATGCACACATCACCAACTTTTTTTTATTAAACTGCAGGTATTAATCGCCCTCAATATCTTCCTGTCTTACAATATCTGATCCTTAGCATTCTTTCTTGTAACACACCTTTCAAATAGTAAACTAGCTCTCAACTCCTCAATATATAGTTGTAAAAGCCTCATTAATATTTATTAATCTTTACACTGCATAAGAATATACAATACCAATTTTCCAAGTCCCATCAATCTCCCTTCTTTCATAAAAACATATCCATATGGCACATATATCTTCATTCCTTAGACTTGCCTGTGCCCACTCATTTATCCCATCGACAAAACTCAGTCTGTCTTCTTCAGATGTGTCTGTAAAATGTACCACTTAAGTCATCACCAACTGGAACACTATCCTTCTTCCCAATATGTAATACTTTGCCTCATTAGACCCATTATAGAATACAATGCCCCATTTGGTATGTACCTCTCAAGACATTTGCAACAATTGGAAAGGCTGCAGAAATACCTCACTAAAAGAATCACAGGCCTAAAGCAGATGCCCTATGCTGACCGTCTAAAAAACTCCACCTATACTCTGTCGCATATCGTCTACTCACAGGCGATCACTGCTTAACATACAAGGCCATGTCAAACCAAGAGCTGTTGGACATGCTACATTTAAAGAAATCCCAAGCCCTCAGAGCCACATGCTCCAGGGATCTAAACCTTGTCATCTCAATGAACAACACATGCTGGAGGGATAGGTTCCTGACCCAGAGACTCCCCAGACTCTGGAATAGACTGCCCATGCATGTCAAGCAAAGTACCTCTTTGGCCCTCTTCAAAAATAACCTTGATGATTGGATGGGAGATAGGAAATTCACCCCAGGGATCTGTCAGTTGCCCTGCTAGACAGGGGTCCAGGGAAGTAAATACTGTGGGAAGAAATAGCCAGGGAATTGTTATGGCTAGGCTGGTATAGGCCCTAGGGCCGATAGCCTAGTACCAACCTATGAACCTAGTTTCCCCCAAAAAAACTTTCATCCCATTAGGTATCTTTGTTTTTTTGTCAAGCCTATGCACTCAAGTTTCATGTTAAGAATTTCTTTTTATTCTTTAGATATTTCCTCACATAATTCTTTTTTGTTGTGTCTTTTGGCTTTTCCCAGTTAGGGGTTGCCACAGCGGAACTCCGGTCTGCTAATGATTGGCAGTAGATTTTTACATACTGGGCTGCCAGCTCTGATGCACAACCTTCAACGAAGGTACGCCCATTCACACATGTCTCCACACAGAAGATGCTCTAGCTGAGACCCAAACAGGACAACATCTTACTGTGAGGCGACAACGCTACCGCAGCACCACCACCGCAGCTTCTCACATAATTCTTTACACAATCTAAAATTTCATCCTACATTCTTACTTCCATTTCTTGTTCTGTTATAGCTACCCTCACAGAGCTCTTTCATTCAAAACTTTTTTACCTAATTAAGGCATCACTTCTTATTTCTTTCCATGTACAAAATACAACTGACATATGAGCAGACCCCATATTTTAAACTATTTAACTAATACAATGCATTCTGCATGTAAAACAAATGATATAATTTAATCCTAATTTCCTTAGTCCTGAAGAAGTTTTAATTTATTTAACAGGATAAAAGTATTAAACTTGATTTTATGTGGTGTATAATAAGATTTTATGTTGTGTGTAATAATAAAATATTAATGGCTTCTACTCATGAAAAGGCAGTTATCACCCAAGTTCCTTCTCATTAATAAGTTTCAGCATTATGGTTTCAGTCTAACCTCCCTTCAACAAGGTAATGACTGCAACATAACTACTTTCCATGGATTGAAAAACTTCTGTCTTGTCAGCAGAAATATAACATGTTTTATCTTCACACAGACAGACAGGGTCTGTCTTTCCATCTAAATCTCAGCCATCTGGTCATATCTAGTAATGAAAACAACAGGAGAATTTATCCAGTGCTTTTAGGTTCATAGGTTCATAGGTAGGTACTAGGCTATCTGCCCAAAGGCATTTATGAGCCTAGCCAGAATGTGTTGGCTTTTGACGCCCCCTTAGATTATTTCCCTGTGCCTCTGTCCAGCAGAGCCATTGAAGTGATCCCTGGGTTTTCCATCCACTCGTCAAGGTTTCTATTGAAGAGGGTTAGCAAGGAGCTCTGCCTAATGTAGATTGGAATCTTGTTCCAGAGCATGGGAAGTCTCTGGGACAGGAATCTATCCAGCACATCCTATTTATTTTTGTGGTGAGGTTTGGATCCCTGGAGCATGTGGCTCAAGGGGATATGGTTTTCTTTAGGTGGAGCATGTCCATCAGTTCTGGGTTGGACATGGCCTTGTATATCAGGCAGAGATCACCTCTGAGTAGACGGTATGCAACCGAGTACAGCTGGAGTTTCTTCAGTCGAGCTGCATAGGGCATCTGCTTGAGGCCAGTGATCCTCTTGGTGAGGTACTTCTGTGGTCTTCCAGTTATTGAAGGTGTCTTGTAAGTTACATCCCAAATGGGGCATTGTACTCTATGATGGGTCTGATGTGTGATGCGTAGAGGGACCCAATGACCTCTTTCGATCTGGACGCAAACCCTTTTGTGATTAGGTGGGCCACATAGAAGGATTTTCTAACCACTTTGGCAATGTGATTATCAAAGGAGAGGTTACTATCTACTTGGGTCCCCAGATCCCTTATTATGTCTTCTGTATTTAGGGGGCGACCACCTATGTGGTAGTTTGTGGGTACTTTGTTTTTTCCAAAGGGGATGACTATGCATTTTTTGGCATTTAGTTTGAGGCCATAGTTTTGACACCAGGTGTCTGTCTCAGTGAGACCCTTCTGGAGGATGTCTGTGTCAGTTATAGCCCCTAGTTTGCAGTCGTCTGTGAAATTGGTCAGCCATAGTCCTCCTGTGCTTGCCTGTACCTCTGATAAGTATATGCCGAACAGGAGGGGTCCTAGGACTGACCCTGGTGAATGCAACTTGTAACCGGTTTAGAGTCAGACCTAGCGCCCGCAACTCTTTCCATGTGGGTTCTCTCCATGAGCTAGTTGGCAACACATCTCGTGACATAGGGGTTTATGTTCAGGCTGGTGAGCTTGTCTATAACACCTGAGTGGGGAATGGTGTTGAAGGCCTTTACGAGGTCTAGGTAGGCTGTGTGGACAACCTTTCTCTCATCTATAGCCTTGGTAACTGTATCAAAGAAGTCCACCAGGTTTAGGAGGCATGATCTGCCCTTAACAAAGCTGAACTGGGTAGGGTCCAGTGTTTGGAGGTTTCCAATGTCTCTGTTAATGAGATCCATGATGATGCACTCCATAGCTTTACAGATCAATCTAGTCAGGCTTATAGGGCAATAGTTCCCGGGGTCTGTTGTGGCTCCACCTTTGTGGAGTGGAATAACAGTTGCTGTGCACCACTCTGTGGGCACATAGCCTGTGGAGAGGCTGAGTTTAAACAGTGTTTTTAGGTGATGGGTTAGTTCATCTTTGAGCTCATGTAGAACGCAGCCTGGGACACCATCCGGTCCCATTGATACTGTGTTTTTGGCTTTGGAGAGGGCTGTTTTAACCTGAGTGTCTGTGATTTCAGGGGCACTACATTCTTCTAGTATAGTTATGGGCCCTTTTGGGGGTGAGAGGGGGGTGAAGTTTGCACTGAACCTGTCTGCCAGGATGTTGGCTATATTGGCCAGTTCAGTGTATTTTGTGCCATTCTTCACTAACTCTGAGCAGATCTAAGAATTGTCACTAAGATTCTTGACATAGCTAAAGAATGCCTTGTGGTTATCTTTGGAGTCCATGGCAAGTTTTCTTTCGAAGCTAGCCTTGGATGATTTTATGATGGAATGTAGTTTCTTGCTGATACTGATCAGGGATGTCTTCCCTTCTTGGGATTTTTCTCTTTTCTGTACAGGTTTCCTCCTTTTATTGTATAGCTTGTTTATGGCAGGGGCCCACCAGACTGGTTTCCTTTTCTTGGAGGAGTGAGTCTTGTTTTTTTTGGAGATGGCACAATCCATGCATTCTTGTAGGTGCCCGTAGAGTGCATTAGTAAAGGATTTTGCAGCTTGGACAGCGTTATCCTTTAGCATGGGGGCTTAGAAACGTCCCACCTTGGTCTTAAGTAATGTGAAGTTTGCTTTTGAAAAGTTTTTCATGATGATTTCTTTGACCGGGGGTGGTGGCGGAATGTGGATATCCAGAGTGATTAGTTTATGGTCAGATCTAACCACAGAGGGGTTGACCTTTGGTGTGGAACACCGGTTGCCCATGTTGGTGATGACCAGGTCTAATATGTTGTCACCTTTGGCGGAGGTGTTGAGCAGTTGATCCAGGATATTTAAGTTTATAAATTCTAGGAGATGTTGAGCAAGAGAGTTTGTACTTGAGTAGTTCTCCCAGTTAATGTTTGGGTAATTGAAATCATCCAATATCAGGGTGTTTGGTAGGACCTTTATGTTTCCCATTGTTTCCAGGAATGCGGAGTGGGGGTCCTGGGACATGGTGGGTGATCTGTAGCAAGCTATAATTTGAATAGCAGTTTTGCCCATTGTTAGTTGCACGTGGATGATCTCTGAAGCTAAATTTTGCTAAAATTCCCTTAGTTATGATAAATGGTTGGTTAGGATAGAAATTAAAAAAGGGTGAAATGGGTGTCCAATGAGTACAGGTTTATTTGAGCTAGTAATGAATGCAAAAATATAAATATGTAGTGGTGCACTGAAAGAAGCAGGATGGCAAATGAAAAAAGGTGTAATAATACCTGCATATCTTTCATATGTAAATGATTTCATTATTACAACTAAAAATATAGTATAGCTGAGGGAAACTAAGATAAGGGTGGAATGCGGGATAACTAAAGTTGTATAAATGTCAAATAGGTCAAAAAGTGAAGGATTTGGTTAAATAAAATTTAAATGGAATATATTTTATGAGGGATTAAATAAATGTATTAAAATCAGGTCTGGAGAAAGCATAAAATAACAGAGCAATTGGAAAAAATGTGGATGAAATAAAGAAGTTAGTTAGTGGAAGACTTTCTACTTATCTTTTAGGGAAAAAAAGGTATATATGTTAAATACATATATATTGGGAAAGTTTGGATACTTGAGAAGGGTATATAGGTTTCCTGGAAAAATGGAGAAAGAATTGTTAGAGATCTTTTCATTTTTATTTGTGGCTCAAGATTCAGTCTAGTTAAACAGAGAATTGTATATAATCTTAATGTGCATGGAAGTTTAACAGCTTGAAAAGTACCTTTGTAGGCATTGCATCAGAGGTTGTGCAGGAGATCATAAAGCTCGGCATTTACAAGAAAAGGGTATTTTTCATGCATGGAAGAGAGAAGAACACCAAGAATTGTTTACTGTTTAGAGTGGAGATAAACATTTTGATGTGTGTAGATTCCTGAGGATGTATTAAAAACTGCCAGGATGGATTATAGCTGCTGCTACTCCAGAGGATTACAGAACTCATGATATGGTAAATCTCTGTTATGCTTTCAAAGAAAAGAGACTTTACCCTACGTCTCAGAAGCACTGTCTGGTTAAGTGACTTGCTCAGTCAGAGTTTTGCAGTTGGCAAATGAGGCTAGAAAGACTCCACACCTGTACCCTTGTTGTGGATTGCATTCATTAAATAATGACATACATGGTTTCAAACTTTGTATCCTTCAAAAAATGCTTGTTAATTCAAAGCTTTTTATTCTAGCAACTTTTTAAGTATATAAGAGAAACATTTAAAATCTGTTCCTGATTTTTATTAAGACATTTAGAGGGAGGTTGCAGTGGGTTCCACTGTATGGTTCTGACAGCAGCAAGCAGAGATATATTTATGGCCCATTATTTATGATTGCATTCATTCACTCGTTCTCAAGCAAATATGTAGGTGGTTGTAATTAGTTGCATATGTGTGTCTGTGTGTGTGTGTGTGTGTGTGTGTGTGTGTGTGTGTGTGTGTGTGTGTGTGTGTGTGTGTACGTATAATTACTTATCTCCTGCAAGCCAAAGTAGTTATGATGTAAACAAAGGAATTAAGTGTAGTAAACAGGGACATCATCATGACAGCCATGTTATTTGGGCATGATCCTTGATTTCCTTGTTTTGCTGGCAGTTGACAGTGTGATTATTATATGGCTGTGAATAAGCTGGACAGCTCAAAATTAGGCTATAATTTTAATGTTTTAACTGTGAATACAATTTGATTAACCTTGTTTTTTGTAGGCACACTGGTGTGAAATGCACAGTGTAGGGCTAGAACAGTCTATCTGGTACTTTCTGGATATGATAAGGCAAAGAGTTGCTTCTCTTGTGCAGGGTTTGATTCCCTCAGCCTTCATGTGTGTACTGTGTGACTGTGATCAAGTGACTTCACCAGCCTAGGCTGTCCTGGAAAAGGGACATTTGCAGCTAGTTGGCTGTCCCAAATTTTTAGCAAATGTATTACACATTTTTCTTTTGAATTCCTGCACTGTTCATATAGACTCTAATTGGTGCTTCACTATATACTGTTTGACTGAGTTCCAGCACAGGTCTAGTTTACCACATGCATTCTCAGTAAATGTGAGTTATCATGGGAAAAGGGGTTTACTGTTGCCCATGCTACATCTGTTTTCAGTGGGAAACTGTTTTGTTTAGAAAGTGGCTGTCTGTGTTTATGATGAAAATTTGAAATAGTTTTAAATTAAATCCAAATCTCTGTGCTCTTTGAAAAAAAAAAAACACTAGCATGCGCACTGACAGATTTGAACACTGTTTTATAGTAATGAGACAACCAATAATGGAATATTGGTATGGCTGGGGGGAGGCATTCCATTACCCAGCCTAGGGCCCCATTTGAGCATGATCCAGCTCTGTCCAGCATATAGCTTTTCATCTTCTATCACTTTCTCTAATTATTCATTCAGTATTTCTACAAATATTGTTTTCCCTTTCCCTTTATAATATCCACAACTTAACCCATCTAAGTCTGGTTCCAATTTTTCCTTCTCTTCTTTTATAATGTTTTCCATTTCTTTCAATAATTTCTTCTAACTTGCATTTTACTATCTCCAACATTTTCATTACTTCCTACCTCTCCCTTTCAACTTCTTACTTTTGATACATTTTTCTGCAATTATTTCTATTATTTTCATAATTTCTTCTTATTTACATTTTATTACCCTATTCTTATCTTCTATTCTATCCATTTGACCTTCCCTTCTTTTTACTTCCTTTCCCAAAAAGGGTGAAACTTCATTTTTTCATTTAGAAAATATTTCCGTCAACTTGTCATCATTTTTCTCTATTTTTCTCATTCATTTGTTTGCTGTTTATCTTACTCTGGTTCTTCCTTCTTTCTTTTTTTTTCTCAAAATCATTCATACAGCTCTTTTTCCTTCCTTAGCTTGCAGTTAAGGTCTCTCCCCCACAAACAAACAGTACCTAATTGGTCCTCTCACTGTAGAGTCTAATCCTCCAAAGCCTTTCCATTTTAGAATGACAATAAGCAGGTTCCAACCCTGACACTGACAAATCCTGTAAAATTCCTTTACCCTTTGTTACAGCACAGTACTCTAAAACAAAGGATTCACTCCTGTGCAAGTAATTAATAGCTTACATTATTGATATTATCAAACAAAAGTCACCCAGGCATATGCAGTGACCACAAACATTGCACATGGGTACCCGAAAACCCACAGAATATCTTAACATCTTAACTGTTCTTCACAGCACCCGGCATGCCTCTTCCAAACTGCAGCTACAACCACCATCTAGTGACCGCAATCCATAGTGAATCACAAATGACCACAAGCCCCACAACAATCAAACCAAATAGTTAGGACTGTTCACTTACAAGCCGATTCTGTTAGGATATACCTGCCACAGTTTGAAATCAATATTGTATTGTATCAGTAGTATATTGATAGCCCTTGAGAGCTTACTGCAAGAGTGACAGTCTATTGTGACTCAAAGTACTACTTATTATCTTATTATGAACATCAAGAGCTTCAAAACATACTGCAAAGGTGGACCACCAAATGTACTACAAAGGTCAGCATTTACTGTACTCCTCCTTGAGTGAGGCAAGACCAGATCGCTACAAATAACACAAGCCCGTGAGAGAAATTGTGCCATTGTTTTTTTTTTTTTTTGTTCAAATGAAAGAGGCTACCCGCAGACTGTCAATTGGACCACACAAAGAAATTGCATCAACACCGGGACGCCTAATTCAGTCAAACAGTTAATATGGACAATGTGCAACCAACAGCCAGTACAAATCAGCTGCGCTTTTACAACAACAGCAACCTTTTCTGCCTGCACACCAAGAACCCCCTGCTTCCTGCCAGAGGTTTAAGCTTTAAAGACAGTAACTGGCATGAAATTAATTTGACCGATTCCCATGGCTCCATCAGGCAGGACATTTATGCCCCTGTATTTTATTATTGTCCTGCATATATATAAGTCCGATAGCAGAGCATCAACCAAGAACTCTCCTTTCCAGGCTACACCCTGACCCAAAACTCTTCTTAATGCTGAAGAAGCCTCCATATGGACACCGAGCAAAACCAGCTGCAACCACTCACCTCCTTCACATACTAATAATTAAATGACCCTGCAACCCCACAGAACCTGCAAACCACCAAGATGACCCTCTCACAATCCCCAAACAACCATTCTAGAGAGATAGGAGAAGAGAAAAAAAAACATTTCACTCATCAAGCCTCCCCATGTCCCCACTCACAGCAAAGGCCTACCTGCACCAAAATACCCACAAGTCATCTAGGATGAGGTACCTGCACTAGCAAGTTTACACCAAAATGTGATTCCTTACCCAGTTACACTTGCATAAACTCCATAGGCCCCTCCCTACCTATACCTCATTTCCTCCCAGTCATCCCTAATTCCCATTTAACCCTTTCATCCTCCTACCCTCTTACTTCCCGCAACTATATTTATCTAGCCCCCTCTGAAGATGTCCTTGGACAAATTGGTTTGTTACTAAACCTCATATCTCATGTTTCATTTTCATCTTCTCTTATTAACACCCATAACCCAGAACACATTTCATATCTTATTGACCATATGTTTTGTCATCACACAGCTTCATTTTTTAATTTTTTTATTTTTGTTTAACACATCTTATATCTGACAAACATAATACATCCATAATTTTCTTTTTTGCACCATCAAACAACCATTATACTTCTCATTTCATTTCTTATACAGTTCACATTTAATCCCAAAATGTCTAAATCATCCTTTCCCCTTTTTTGCATTTTTCCTCTTCTTATCTTTTTCTCCTTCTCATTCTCCCTCCACTTAATTTATCTTCTCTTGTTCTTCCCCTGTCTCCCAGTAACCGTCTTCCTCTTTTTCACTTGCTAACCAATCATACTTCGTTTCTGTTTGTATATGAATCTCTTCTATCATTAGTCTTTCCTCTTGCTCTTTTTCTTCATCTTGAGTTATATTTCTTTCACTTTCTTTCTCATTTATATCAGCTAGTTCACTTTCTTTATGAATATTATTTTCTACATTTTGTTTTTCCTCTCTCTCAATTTATTTTTCATGTACCTGTTCTTTTTCCAGAATAAAACATTCAAACCACCAATGGCCAAACTCATTAAATTATTTACAAAATGGTCTACAGTTTGTAGCACTAGGACCTTTCTCCCCACATTGCCTGCATCTTCTTTTTGTACATTCCTGAGTCAAATGTGTTTCATCCCCACAATAAAAGCAAGCCTTTGGCTGGCTCTAATACCTAAGAGTAGGTATTTTCCCATTTATTATTATATTATTTGAAATATGTTGTAATTTTCCATCATGCATATCCAGTATTACCCACACTTCCCACTCCACTTGCATGCATTTCTGTTATCATACATTTTCTTTATGTTATGCACTTTATAACACACTGTGAGAAAAAAAAAAGTTTTATGTACAAATCCCTTCATGTCTGAAGTTCTGAACTGCATAGAATGTTTTCTTTTTAACTGCAAGCCAATGTCTTTCCAAAGTGATACATTATTTCTTTGTTGTATTTCACCCATAATTTTTTCAGCACTTGAAAAAAGTCTTAAAAGTTACTTCAAAAAAATCTTCAAACCCAAATGTATCAAAGCTCAAAAGTAAATCCTTATGGCAATATAATGCTCCCATAATGGTTTAGCTTCTTATTCATAGGTCCAATCTTGTTTTTCTGAAGCTGTTGCCCTTCTACTGCTGATGAATGTCTCTCTTCTTGGTGTAGACGGACTATTGTGCCTCCTTACACCACTTACATTTTCTTTTTGTTTTAACTTAATTTCTGTCATCCACGGTACCCAGATACAGAGGTGTATATTCCTAAAACTGATTACTCCATCAGCCAATCATGACTCTGCACATTCAGCCTCAGTAATCTGCTACTCTGCTTCAGTATCAGCTTCATTATCAGACTGCTCCTGCAGCACTCAATCCATTACAGCACTCCAGCACACCTCCTCACCTTCATTTGGTTCTCCTTCCTTCATTCTCAAATATCTCTGTATCCAAACTTCCACTTTCCACCTCCATAACAAGGATTTCACATTGCTGTTATTTTCTCTTCCCAAATGTTTTCCAGTAGCAGTGTTTACTCCTTCCTCCATCTTGGAATTCTCCAAGCATTTGTGACAGTCCTCTTGTACCACTCAGTGATCAAAAAGAGCAGGGAAAGTTCCCTATTGCTTGTATTGCCTAAACACAATTTCTTAGCAGGACAGAAATGATCAAGACAAAGAATTTTAACTACAATGAACAAAACTGTATTAGACAATACACTCTTACACTTCTATATCAGACAAGCATTAATATTAATATCAAACCAGCTATACTTCTATGTCAGGTAAGCATTAACATTAATATTAATATCAAAGAAGCTATACTTCTATGTCAGGTAAGCATTAATACTGATATCAAATCAGCTATACTTCTATGTTAGGTAAGCACTAAAGTTAACATCAATGAAAAAAAAAAAAAGTTAATACATCACTGATAAAGTAAGAGACTTTATCCTAGCCCACACTTCAACCAGGAAGCCCCGTTGCAATCAGATAGGAGACTCTATTGGGAAAGTCAATAAACTGCTGTGGCCCATTTTTATTTTGTGGTATGAGAAATTCTAAAAATTTTTGCAGAGTTTTTGGCAGAATTTTTCTGTGTCCCTTATACCACTGAATACCTAAAAACTTAACAGTTTGAGCCAGTCTTTGTATTTTAGCGGGATTAATTACCCACCCTTTTGATTTTATATGTTCAATTACCTTTTGTAATTGTTCTTGCACAGTTTTTTTCCATCTGTTCCCTGAATCAAAATATCATCTATGTAATGAGATATTTGAATATCTTTTGGGACCTGTATATCATCAAGATGTTCAGCTACTATTCGATGACATATAGTGGGACTATGCAAATAACCCTGATGCACCCTAGTAAAAGTACAGTATATTGTCTCAGATACTGTTATGGTAAAGAAAGCATTTGCTAAATCAACTACAGCATAGCATGTTCCCTCATATTTTTGAATATTTTCAATCAATGTAGTCGTATCAGGGACAGCAGAGGTCAATGGAGGAGTATATTTATTCAACTCCTGGTAACCTACTGTCATTCTTCATGAACCATCAGTTTTCTTTATGGCACACTGTGGTGGTTGTTGTGACACCCCTGCACTGGCCCAGTAATCAAGGAGCCTCAATCCTCACCACTAGCACCAGTGAGGGATGTACACATTGGGTGGATTACAAGTGCACACATAGTAAACTACAATTTCCCTTATGAGCATACAGAGATCACAGTCAGTCTGAGACTGGTTTCTGCCTCTTTCCCCAGATCTCCAGTAAGACTCCCCACTGGCACAGTTATAGAATTAAGATCTCAGCTGAGTGGTCAAGCCAAAACATCCAGCACCCTCTCTGTCCAACCTGTGCTTCATGTCCCTGCTCAAGTAGCTCACACACACACACACACACACACACACACACACACACACACACACACACACACACACACACACACACACGCACACACTTTAAGATTTGATTTATACACAAACACACCGACACGCCTGGGGAAGGCTGGCACAGGTTTACTAACTATGCCCCCTGTGAAGACTGGTAGAGAAGTGTGAAGGCTGCCAGCCTAGCCAGATAGAATTGTGCAGATAATTCTATCATTTGTAAATATGAATGTAAACTACAGGCTTGTCATCTTAAATGTAAAGAAATACTATTACGTGTGGAACTGGGAATACATGTGACAACAGTGCACTCTACTGACCAAAGTAAAGCATGTGGTGACCCTTTGAAGTAGACAGTGGTGCCGAAAAGTCTAGATGAAGAAAAGCTTTCTATTGTTTTAACCAAGAGTTAAATTGCTAGATTTAAACATGCACATGTATTTTATTGCTCTGTTCCTGACCAGCTGCAAGATAACAAAAGGGAGATGTTAATAATGTAAATGCAGTTAATGTGCAGTCTGGGAACTCCAGAAAAGTGAAAAATAATGATGTAATATTTATCAGAACTGCAATAGCAATTTAAACAGAGAGAATCAGAAGGTATTAAGCATTTTTGTCTTGATCATCCAACTCACAGCACTCCGCTTGTTGTCTCGTGTATGTTATCTTAGACTTGTATTTTCTTTTAGGGATAGCTAGAAACTAGGAAGATTAGACTAAGTGCTTTTCTGTGATGTCAGAACTGTACTACTGAATTATTTTAAGTATTTCTGTGTGATCTCTGAACTCTTGACTAGCACTGACTGTGTAGTAAAAAGTACTGTCTTGTGGTTTTAATTATTTAGTATTGAATATTTTAAAACCTTTTAACTGTGGCTGGTTTGTGTAGAGATAAGTTAAGCCCTAGAGTACATTGCATGTATATAAGGACCCTGTATCAAGTCACTCTAATAAGCCTTGAGACTGTTTAGTCATACTATGAATTGGATAATATTATTGCACAGTAATAATTGGACACCCTTTTAACTCATTCCCTCCAGTACATCTATTTTGAGTGTGTACCTTTAACTCCCAGTGGGTGTGGCTTGAATCTTTAAAAAATGAAGCTATCATCTTACAATTCTAACAAATATTCATTGATCGAGGGCTCACAGCAAGAGGTTCTCTGGTTCGATCCTCGGCTGAGGTGCCTTCTGTGTGGAGTCTGCATGTCCTCCCTGTGGTCGTGTGGGTTTTCTCAGGGTGCTCTGGTTTCCTCCCATGTCCCAAAGACATGCAGTAGGTGGATTGAACACTCTAAATTGGCCCTAGTTGTGAGTGTGTGCATGTGTGTGCCTTCTGTGGAAGGTTGGGCGCCGGGCTGGCAACTCGACGCTGTAAAACTCCACTGCCAATCATGAGCGGACAGGTGATCCTCTGTGGCGACCCCTAACCGGGAAAAGCCGAAAGATGAAGAATTCATTGATCAAGGGCAAATATCGATACAGTTGTGTTTGCCATAATGTATGCTTCAAGACAAAGCCTTCTGATACTTTGTATGTAGCATGGCTTTGGAATTATTAATGCAAATATGAACAAGCAATATTTGACGCCTAGAGGCATCAGTAAGAGGTAACTGAAGATGCACCTGGAGGCGTCACTCGGCTGTAATGAGTTAAGGGCCTTTGAGTAGCTGATAATTATTAGCTGGGTGGTGGCAGGGTACTACCATATAGTCTACGTAAAAGGGGCACAGCTATAGAACCTGAGCCAGCCTTCCACAGAAGTGTCTGTGTGGTTGTATATCCTCTTATCTCAAAGTGTGTGTCAGCTACTTGGGCAGGGACATGAAGCACTGGTTGGACAGAGAGGGTGCTGGAGATTTTAGCTTGCCCAGCTAGGCTGAGATCTGGACCCTATAGCTGAGCCAGTGGGGAGTCTTATTGGGGACCTGGGGAGCAAGGGAGTGACCAGCCCCGGACTGACTGTGATCTCTGTGTGCTCTTAAGAGAAATTGCACTTTACGGTGTGTATTTGTTTTCCTTTCCTCTGATATGAGACACTCTCTCTGGTGTTAATGGTGAGGATTGATGCTCCTTGATTGCTGGGCCAGGGCACGGGTGTCACATATTAATTGTTTGGCAGCGGTGGGATATCCACATCACATATTAATTAGTTGGCAAATACTAATTGGCTTGTAGTGGTGTGGGTAGAGTGAATCCTGTAGCTTGTGTACAGTGAGCTTTGAAGGTGTTTAGTACTCTGAAACAGCCATGCAGTGAATACTCAGAGTTCAGATCACAATTGTTTTATTTCTTTTGTTAGCTTAGTTAGTCAGGGTGAGCAGGCAGCATGTCAGCAGAGGAGTATGGATAGCTGACAAGGAGCCAGCTGGCAGAGATGTGCCAGACTAGGGGACTGGTGCATGGAAATTTGACTAAGACAGACCTGATTGCAGCCTTGATTCCAGCTGCATCAGAAAACAACAACCAGGAGGATAATCAGACTGGCAGTGAAGATATAATTCCCTCAGAGAATGAACAGCTTAACCTTTCTGCTGTGGGCTTAAAAATCCAGCTGGAGCTAAAGAGACTTGAGTTGGAGGCCAGGCATGTGGAATTAGAAGTAAATGAGAGACTACAACGTTTGCAAGCTGAGGAGAATGAGAAACTGTTATGTCTGCAAGCTGATTAACAAGAGAGGCAGAGGCAGCATGAGAAGGAGATGTGACTCTTTGCCAGAATCATGGAGGTAATGGGGAAGGGAGTAACTGGACCCCAGAAGCATAAAAGGTCAGTAAATTTCTTCCGCAGTTTAAAGAGAGGGATAATTTTGATAGTTTCATTCATATGTTTGAGAGGGTATGTAAACAGTATGAAGTTGACCAAGGGTTCTGGGTACGGTCCCTGATCCCCTTACTCCATAGTAAAGCTGTAACTGTTCTGTCCAAAATGTCTGACATTGCATTTTTTGATTATACTGCTGTTAAGAAATGTCTTTTAGAACTGTTTAAGCTAACACCTAAATTGTATATGAAAAAATTTCATGAGCATAGACGCAAAGCAGATGAAAGTGTGTGTGAATATGTTGCTGAATTGAGCACTTATTTCCATAGATGGGCAAGTGGATGTCAGGTCACCACTTTTGAAGGGCTGGCAGACCTTTTGGTGAGGGAACAAGCCCTTAACACTTTGCCTGAGGCCATGAAGATCTGGTTAGCTGATAGACAATGTGGTACTTCAGATGAGTTGGGGAAGAAGGGGACCTATACCTGGCAAGCAGGGCAGCCCTGCACAGGAATGGGACCCCCTTTACTGCTCATGGGTCTAAAAGAACCCATGGTGGGCAGCACAGACTGCCCAAACAGAATCAGCCAATAGCAGGGGAAGCCACTAGTCCAGGTACACATCCCAGAGCTTGGGTTAAATGTTTTGAATGCAACCAGTGGGGCCATGTGGCATACAGGTGTCCACAGAGGCAAGGTGGGGAACCAAAGGTGAGGGAGCTAGTAAGTGGGAAAGACAAAATGCCAATAGTAGATTGTCTTGAGACAACAGGGGTACAGAACTACCATCCTGCAGATGTCCTGATAGGGAAGGATTCGGATGAGGCAGTACCATGTGCTTATGCAGTTACATGTGTTCAGGCTAGGAGACAAGCATGTGGGTCTGGTAGGCTAAGGAACCCAGACAGACTGCATACTTGCAGCCAGGACTGCTGAGGTGGTTACTTCAGGGAGAGAGCTACTCTGCAGCAGTGAGGCTGAATGTGAGCCACAGCTGCTTGTGACTACTGATGTTCCCTTGGACAGAGTGACTGCAAAGGTAGAGGTGAGTAGTAGTACCCAGGCTGGCAGTGAGGCACCACTGTCAGAAGAAGGCCAGAATTCCTGTTGAAGGGGAGCTGGGAGGGATTACAAGGAGAGAGTTGAGATAGGCTCAGCTCTCAGTCCTTACATTGCAAGACTTGAGCCAGGTAGCTAAGGAGGCACCTTATTCTCAAGGAAAGGGGGAATCTGTATACTAGGACAAAGGATTACAATACAGAGAGTGGGCTCCTGAGGGCGGGCTAGAAGGTGAGAGAGTACAGCAGTTGGTAGGGCCTAGAGCCTACCATCAGCACTTCTAGCCATAGCCCATGATATTCCCTTTGCAGGTCATACGGGCATAAAATGTACAAAGAGGCATATTATGCAGAACTTCTATTGGTCTGGAATTTCCAGAGATGTAACAGGGTACTGCAGGACCTGTGAGCACTTCCAAAAGGTAAGCAAGGCAGGAGACAAGGTGATGCCTTTGCCTGTGATTGAGGAGCCATTTCAGAGGATAGCTATGGATATTGTGGGTCTTCTGAGCACCCCAGGGTTCCACAGGGAAAAAGTATATCCTAGTGGTAGTGGATTATGCTACACGATACCCTTAGGCAGTGGCTTTGTCCTCCATTGAGGCAGAGAAGGTGGCAAATGCTTTGTTAGAGATTTTTAGCAGGGTAGGTTTCACAAAAGAAATACTGACTGACACAGGTGCCAATTTCATGTCAGACCTGCTGGCTTGTCTGTGGAAGTCCTGTGGGATGAAGCACATGAAGACCACCCCCTACCATCCCCAGACTAATGGTCTTGTTGAGAGGTTAAACTCTACAATCAAGTCCATGCTACGGGCATTTGCGGATCAGTTTAAGAGGTAGTGGGACTACAGAGATGTTCCCCAGGAATCCACAGGTTTTTCACCCTTTTAGTTGCTGTATGGGCATAGGCTGAGGGGACCTTTAGATTTAATTCGAGATGAGTGGGAAGGTGAGTGCAATTCTCACAAGAAGTCTGTTGTGGTATACATCCTAAACCTCAGGACAAGGCTCAGAGAACCCATGGGCTTGGCCCCGGAGAACTTGGCAGAAGCCCAACAACAGAAAAAGGCGTGGTATGACAGGAATGCTCGAGCTAGAGAGTATGCTGTGGGCAGCAGGTAATGGTTCTCATTCCTGTCGGACACAACAAGCTGCAAGCAGCTTGGGAGGGTCCCTACAAGGTGGTAAGAAAGGTAAGTGATGTTAACTACATGGTGGAACTGCTAGGCAGAAGGCAGGAGCACAAAACCTTACCATGATAGGGAGGCCCTTGTGCTGAGCATTTGCAGTGGATTGCAGGAGGAGTCTGAGGGAGAGCTGGGGACTGATCTCCTCTTTGAGGCTCAGGCTGACACCTCAGTGGAAGGGGTAGCAATGTCCCAGCAGCTATCACCAACCCAGGTTCAAGAAATTTGAGCAGTGTTGCAGGAATTTGGGGACATGTTCACTGGGAAACTATGGTGCACACACCTGGTGTAGCACCAGGTGGATACAGGACACCAAAGGCCTATTAGGTAGGCCCTTTATAGGGTGCCTGAGAGAGTCAGACAGACCCTGAGGGAGGAGGTACAGAAGATGTTGGAACTAGGGGTGATTCAAGAGTCCAGCAGTCCCTGTGCCTCTCCAGTGGTGCTGGTGCCAAAGAAGGATGGCAGCACCAGGTTCTTTGTGGACGACAGGAAATTAGTCACGCAGAGTTGGATTCTTACCCCATGCCTAGGACTGATGAGGCCCTAGATCATCTGGCTGGGGCTAAGTATCTTACAACCATTGATCTTACCAAGGGTTACTGGCAGGTGCCCTTGACTCCAAGTGCTATTGA
The DNA here is from genome assembly GCF_019279795.1 of Protopterus annectens. Taxonomy (NCBI): domain Eukaryota; kingdom Metazoa; phylum Chordata; order Ceratodontiformes; family Protopteridae; genus Protopterus; species Protopterus annectens. The sequence goes on along the minus strand of NC_056730.1, from coordinate 369,107,819 downwards.
GACGTCAGCCTTTGTGACTCCTTTTGGCTTGTATGAGTTCACAAAGATGCACTTTGGGATGAAGAATGCCCCAGCAACTATCCAAAAGCTGGTAGATCATATCCTAGCAGGAGCAGGAGGGTTTGCCCTTGCTTACCTGGATGATATTGCCATCTACAGTCATGCCTGGCCAGAGTACCTTCAGCGTGTCAGGGAGGTGCTGGGCAGACTACAGAGGGCAGGGTTGACCATTAAGCAGAGAAAATGTCAAGTGAGTATGGCGGAGGTCTCCTACCTAGGACATAGAGTGGTGCATGGTAAGATAAGGCCAGAACCTGCCAAAGTGGAAGCCATTCAGGCATGGCCTGCAGCTGTTACTAAAAAGCAGGTGAGGGCATTTTTAGAGACAGCAGGATACTACAGAAAGTTTGTCCCCAGTTATAGTACCATAGCTACTCCCCTCACAGACCTGACAAGAAGAACAGGCCAGATAAGGTAGTATGGACCCCAGCATGTGAGTAGGCATTCAAGAAGCTTAAAGAAGCTTTGGGAGGACCTCCTGTGTTAGCCAGTCCAGATTACAGCAATTAATGTGTTGTGCATGTGGATGCTTCAAACCATGGGGTGGGGGCTGTTCTTGGCCAGATTGCTTCAGAGGGGGAAGAGCACCCAGTGGTTTATCTCAGTCATAGGCTCCAACCCAGGGAGGAATGCTATGCAGCTGTAGAAAAGGAATGTCTATCCATAGTGTGGGCAATGCAGAACCTTCACCCTTATCTGTATGGAAGGAAATTCACTGTTATGACAGATCACAACCCACTAACATGGTTAAACAGAGCCAGCCAGCAAAATGCCAAGTTGCTAAGATGGAGCCTAGGGTTGCAAGCATATGATATGTCAGTGCAGCACCACAGTGGGAATAGCAATGCCAATGCAGATGGGCTCTCAAGACAGGGACTGGGGTGAAGTACACCTAGATAGACCTAACCCTCTCAAGTGGCATTTCCAAGGGTCACTTGGAAAACTAGCTTGAGTTCTGTGAGAGGGGGGTTGAAATGTGAAGACAGGTAGAGAAGTGCGAAGGCTCCCAGCCTATACAGAATTTTGCAGATAATTCTATCATTTGTAAATATGAATGTAAACTACAGGCTTGTTGTCTTAAATGTAAAGAAATACTGTTACATGTGGAGCTGGGAATAAATGTGACAACAGTGCACTCTACAGACCAAAGTAAAGCATGTGGTGACCCTTTGAAGTAGACAGTGGTGCCGAAAAGTCTAGATGAATAAATTCTTTCTATTGTTTTAACCAAGAGTTAAATTGCTAGATTTAAACATGCAAATGTATTTTTATTGCTCTGTTCCTGACCAGCTGCAAGATAACAAAAGGGAGATGTTAATAATGTAAATGCAGTTAATGTGTAGTTTGGAAACTCATCAGAACTGCAATAGCAATTTAAACAGAGAGAATCAGAAGGCATTAAGCATTTTTGTCTTGATCATCTAACTCACAGCACTCTGCCTGTTGTCTCATGTAAGTTATCTTAGACTTGTGTTTTCTTTTAGGGATAGCTAGAAACTAGAAAGATCAGACTGTGTGTTTTCTGTGATGTCAGAACTGTACTAATGAATTATTTTAAGTATTTCTGTGTGATCTCTGAACTCCTGACTAGCACTGACTGTGTAGTAGAAAGTATTGTCTTGCAGTTTTAATTATTTATTATTAAATATTTTAAAACCTTTTAACTGTGGCTGGTTTGTATAGAAATAGTTAAGCCCTAGAGTACATTGCATGTATATAAGGATCCTGTACCAAGTCACTCAAATAAGCCTTGAGACTGTTTAGTCATACTACCAATTGGATAATAATATTGCACAGTAATAATTGGACACCCTTTTAAGGGCCTTTGAGTATTTAATAATTATTAGCTGGGTGGTGGCAGGGTACTACCATATAGTCTGGGTAAAAGGGGCACAGCTGGAGAACCTGTGCCAGCCTTCCCCAGAAGTGTTGGTGTGATTGTATAACCTCTTATCTCAAAGTGTGTGTGTCAGCTACTTGGGCAGGGATATGAAGCACTGGTTGGACAGAGAGGGTGCTGGAGATTTTAGCTTGCCAAGCTAGGCTAAGATCTGGACCCTGCAGCTGTGCCAGTGGGGAGACTTATTGGAGACCTGGGGAGCAAGGGAGCAACCAGCCCCAGACTGACTGTGATCTCTGTGTGCTCTTAAGGGAAATTGTACTTTACTGTGTGTATTTGTTATCCTTTCCTCTCATATGATACACCCTCTCTGGTGTTAGTAGTGAGGATTGAGTCTCCTTGATTGCTGGGCCAGAGCACAGGCATCACACCCCCTTCTGCCCAGACTATAAGGTTGTTATTACTGCCACCAACCAGTACTTATCAGCTACCCTAAGGCCCTTACAAATGGTGCCCAATCCTACAGTGTAATGTTACTATTATCCAAACGATAAGTGTGACCAAGAGCAAGGCTATTGGAGTGGTCTATACAGTGTCGCCAAATACAAATGCAAGTAGTCGAAGAGCTTAAATATCTCTAAAAATACAGCCACAATTAAAAGGTTTAAATATATTTAATAATAAATAATAAAAGAACAAGACAATACTCAAACAACACAGTAACTACAGAGTTTAGAATTACATTAAATATTTTAAAACAACATTGCAGGATAGTCTCAGATAAATACACAAACCATCTAAACTAATATTTACTATATTCCTATCTATCTAAAAGATACTATTCCCTAGGTAACTTACTTACAGAGCAAGACAAATGCAGATGATGGATGCTTCTAGGTCCAAGACAAGATACAAAATGCACAGATTTTCTGTCTGGGAGAGTTCTTAAATTAATATTAAGCATTAGTGCTGTTTTAGCTCAGATGCTATCACTCTTTGTCACCTGACTTCAGTTCCCAGGCTAAACAGATACTTAGAATTTAACACCTCTGTGTCAAAAATACATATCTCTCAGAAGTGTGCAGCTGCTAGGAAGTCATGGAGCAATAAAAACACTTTTACGTTTGAAACCTAGTAATTATTTCTATTTCAAGGCAATAAAAAACTCTAGCTCTAGGCATTGTGATGGCACTGAGCTGAAACTGAGAGATAACAGAATCATAAAACAATTTCCACTTATTTTCTTGAAGTTTTGCAAGTTAATTCTGTATCTTCCAGATACTACTATTAAAACATACATTTTCACAGGTATATAGTTTATATACATTTCTGTTCTTTTTCAGTAGGGTACACTGTGGTTACATTCCTGAAGCTCAGTACATACCATACAATTCTCTTACATTTGTCGGACAAGCATATCAATCATATTACTATTCACAAATGATATATGATTATTTACAAAATTCCAGATAGCTGGGCTGGCAGTGTCACATTTCTACACAAATCATACTCATATTTTCAAGTGACATATAGTTATTTACAAAATTCCAGATAGCTGGACTGGTGTCACAGTTGTTTTTAAAACACCTGCATTTAATAAATCATAGATAGTTTTTCCTATCTCCCTATGCCCCCTAGGAATATGATACTGTTTATTTCTCCCTACTTTGGTAACTGGAGAGAATTTTACAGGTGGCATATTGATATGTCCTGCTGTTACTGCTTTTACCGATATATATGGTTTAACTCCAAACTGGCATTGACTGTCAGTAAGATTTAAAGTTAGTCCTTTCAAAATTTCAATTCCAGTTATGTACTCAGGAATAGGTACTACTAATGCAGGATACTTTCTCTTTGGTAACTGATCAATCTTTAATTCTAACATTATTTGTACAGCTTGAGTTTGCTTTCTACCCAGTTCTGTAATAGTAACTTGTTGTCCCTTAAATAAATTAGGATTTCCATAAATCAACAGTGTCTAGCAAGGCTTGGACCTGCTGTTTATTTTTATTTTGTCAATAAATTACTAAATCTACATAAGGCTGTGCATTTCTTTGGGCCCAACCACTAACTGGAACTTGGCCAATATACTAATTAGACTGTGCAGTGATTGCCCATGATAAATCAGGGTACAACTGTGATACAGGTGGGGCTGAAAAAGTCACTGATGTACCTACATTTGTATCACCTTCATCTTTTTCCTCTCACACTTGCATTTCCTGTTTTCCAACATTCTTATTCATGTTATTTAATTCTCTTTTTTGTATAAAAAAGAGGATTAAATAACATAAATAAGAATTTTCCACAAACTTGGTGTGTCAGTTCTATCAATTTGTTTTTGTCTGATTCCCATCTTGTAATAGAGCAATAAACATGTCCTTTCAGGAGACTTGATTATTAATGTTTTTTCTCTGCTTTTCTTGACTACGCCTTCTCTTACTTTCCTCACTGCCTCTGGGCCCCCAATCTCCTAATTCTCCTAATTGTCTAATAAATTCAATTAACTCTGAGATGGGGTTGCCAGTTTGGTTAATCAATAACATCATTATTGTATGCTTGTATGCTGAGAGAGCAAGTTTAATGATCCTATTTTGCATGGATACAGTAAGTGTGCATTGTATCAGTGCATTTGCCTGCCCTATAAAGACAGCAGTTTTCATTGTTTTTTTTTTTCATTCTCTGAATTGCATCCCTTAGAGTATACTAAGGTTTGAAGCCGTAGTGGTTCAACGGTAGCATTGTCATCTCACAGCACGAGGATCTCCCGTTCAATTCTTATCTGGAGCACCTTCTGTGTGGAGTCTGCATGTCCTCCTTGTGGTCGAGTGGTGTTCGAAAGACATGCATGAATGGGTGTGCCTTCATTGAAGGTTGGACGTCGGGCTGGCACCTCGGCACCATAAAAACCAACTGCCAATCATTAGCGGACCAGAGATCCGCTGTGGTGACCCCTAACCAGGAAAAGCCGAAAGAAGAAGAAGAAGAGTATACCAAGGTTTATCATTAGCAGGCCATTCTGCTTCAGTAGGGTATTTATCATTACACCCTTCTACTACAAGCTGCAACAGAGCTCCCATATTATCATTATTGTTTTCTCGAAAGTGCTTTTGTATTGTTGGAGCAGAACTTAAGAGGCAGAAGTTTTGAGAATCATGATGTTCTAGGTTAATGCTACCAGGACCAGCTTCATATGAGCTAATGACCCATGATATCAAGGCTTAAGTCTCTGTTAAATTGATCCATTATGTCTCCTATCTCTTGTGGAGTGTAATCGTCTAAGGCATTCATTAGCTGACTGTTAGGATTACCAGGTACAACTGTAATTTTCTCCTAAGTAATGGTTTAGCTGTGAGATTATTGGGAGCATTCTCATCTCCATCGGAATCAGAATGATTGGATGGACTAACGGAAACCAAATATCTTCTTCCCAGTGGTCTGGGTCCCAGTCTACTCCAGCCTTAGCAACACTCATGTGCACTTTTTTCTTCTTAACTTTACCTCTTCTTTTCTATATTTGTACTGTGCCACTGTTATGGCAGCCTTTTCAGCTACTTGTTAATATGCATCTAAACTATCAGCTAGTAACTTATTTTGACACTGTACCATTACTAGCTAATTTTGTAAATCAGTATTTTTTTTTTTAATTGTTTAATCTGACCATTTTTACAAACTTTTTCTTGATGTTGCTTCCAATATGCAGACAGAAGGATCCAGCCCTGTCTGTATATCGCACTTAACTCTTTCTCTTTTTCTAGGAAAACCTTTTGCAAACATGTGACTACAGCTTCTGGCTCTGCATCTTTTAAACTCACTTTCCAATTGTCACTTAATCCTACCCCACAAGACCACTAAGCGGCCAGCATTCCATAGAGAGAAGTTTCCCATTCCGGAATTTCTACATTTGTTTTACCGACACCTTTATTCTTTCTCTTAAACATTTTGAATCCTGCAGATTACACCAAGAATATATATTGCCTAAACACAATTTCTTAGCAGGACAGAAATGATCAAGACAAAGAATTTTCACTACAATGAGCAAAGCTTTATTAGACAATACACTGTTATACTTCTATATCAGACAAGCATTAATATTAATATCAAAGCAGCTATACTTCTATGTCAGGTAAGCATTAATATTAATATCAATGCAACTATACTTCTATGTCAGGTAAGCATTAATATTAATATCAAAGAAAAAAAAATAATGCATCACCGATAAAGTAAGAGACTTCATCCTAGCCCACACTTCACCCAGGCAGCCCTGTTGCGATCAGGTAGGAGACTCTATCAGCAAAGTCTTGGGCAGTGCATCCACTCCACAGGTGAGGTTTCTACCAACTGACAGAGAGTCCCAGTTTATATACCCTAGCTATTTACCGGTTTTCCTGAGAACTTAACCTTTAGGGATCAGCAAACACTTTCAGGAACAGACCAGAGATGTTGGCCACCCATCCCAGTATGTTCCAGTCAAGCCTGCCAACCACTATGACTCTGCAATTTCACTTGAGAAAATTATAAAAGAATGTAACAAACAAGTACCTTATCAGACTTCTAGGAATGTGAAAGAATGTAATAAACAGGTGTCTTTTAGTCATGCAGACTAATAAACAGGCATCTTAGCAAACTTCTAGAAATGTAAAAGAATGTAATAAGCAAGTGCCTTTTAGTCACATAGACTAGATGATAAACATGTTTAGAAATAGTTCTGTTCCATAGAAAAATAAAGAATAACTAAATTAACCATTTAAATCAGTTCTCAATACTGAGGCAGAAGACAATCTCTCATTCACTCAAGGTAAAAGCCTTTTGTATCACATTGTCCTGGCCCAGTTTTCCATAGTTAGTATGAATATCACCTCATGTGTTTCAATGTTTTTAAAACAAGAAACATCCTTATTAAAATATCCAAAAAAAAAAAAAAAGCAGTCTCCGTGGTATCCCCGAAATCTCAAACATTCTCTATTCTTCTGATTAATATACAGTGAATAACTAGAGATATACGGACTGAAAATCTTCCACACAGAGACATTTCTTACACTGTTTTATTAAATATCACATACAGCACAGACAATTTTTCATTTATATAAATGAAAAGAAACCATCCTGACACAATTCTAGTTGCAAACATTATACATTACAAATCACGTTGACACAATTGTAGTTACAAGCATTATGCATCACTTATGATCTATCCAGTCGCTGTCAGTCAAACATTACATAGCTCATTCAAATCATACCTTTTTTAAAACTTTGTTCCTCCTAGGCATGTATTGTTCCCACAATTCCTAGTTTCCTATATAATTTGCTCCAACCCATTTCTAAATACCCCAATTCCAATTGTTTTTTCTCTGTTACTATAATAGCTACTTCTAGTAAAGTTGGTTTAGACTTTGATTTCTATTTTCTAGTAACTGCTTTTTTGGCAGCCACCATAATTAGACACAGCAAGGCCTTACTATGTCTAGGCAATTCCAATTATGTATCATAGCTAAAAAAAATGTTTTCTTAGCTACACCAATTTTGTCACCCAGTATCTCTGACAAAGCAGTCTGCAAGGAATCTTTAAAGTCTGCCGCCTCATTATACTCCCTGAAAATATGTTCCCAATTACCTCTTTCTTCCCTATCACATCTCCACATTTGCTATCTACCTGAGGAAGAATTCTTTGGAGTCTACCTGAGGTATAAAAATACCTATGCAAATACTTCCAGGCAAAGATCCTAAATTTTCTAGACTCTGTTGCATATTTGGGAGTCATACATGTATCCCCCCATTGTTTCTTTATGAATTGCTTATCCTATCTCTCTTTCCAATCCTTTCTAACTTCTTCTGATTATAGTTATCATGCAATATTATGCTCCACTAATTATTCCTTTTATAACATCAGATTCTATTCTATATTCTACTAAAAACTCTACCAGTGCTGGTCTTTTTTTAGGACCCCCCTATTTCTTTCTCTTTACCTATACTCTAATATCAATACTTAATAGGGAAAGCAATCTCTAACCTGTAGTCCAAATAAAATCTTGACATCTTCTTAAGCTAGTTGAGGCAGTGATGGTGTGTAAGAGCAGGTTCTTAAAATATAGGGATTCCAATTTATGTCTAAGAGCTCAGAAATCCTCAGAACTTCATCTAAGACTGGACAAATTAATATATGTAGTACAGAAAAAAAATTAGGAAACATGAACCTGTTATGTTAGTTGACAAGGAGCTGGCCAGTAAGAGCAAGCACTTAAAATATAGGGAGTTTGATACATCTCAGACAGCTCAGAAATACTTAGCATGCCACCTAATTCAGGAGAAAGTGATGTATGTTTTGGAGGTGGCCATGGTGACCCAGTTTGAGTCCTTACTGTCTCCCAGTAATTTTATAGAGAAATGAACATGGATGCTGAAGAAAGTGAAAACCAGAGAGGAAGGATGGAGACGTTTCTTGCTAGGATAGCCCTGTTTAAGTTAAAAGACCATAAAGCAGTTGGTTTGTTGGGTCTAGTGACAGAGCTGGAATTGGAAGACTTGATAGCTGTATTGCCAAAAGGGGACTGTACTTGATGGAGGAAGAGCAGATGTTAGGAATGTTGCGAAGTATACTGAATAGAGTTTCAGAGATTGGACAGATTCCTCAGCCTGGGCATTAGGCTGTTATATCCGGAATTTAAAAGAAAGGGAAGGACATTGCTACTCTTGAGTCCTGTTGGCCAATTTTGGTTTTAAATCAGGACCTTAAAATGCTTATACCAATTTTTCTGAATTCATACTAAATATATGTCATGGTTCTGCAATGAAACGGAATGTATATGTACAGTTATCTGAGGAAATGTAGGATATTTAGGGGGAACAAGGCAGAGATATCTGCTCTTCTACCTTCAGTTTGCTTTGTACTTGGAGCCATTGGTTATGGTTTTATTTGTGTCAGACTTGAATGTATTTGTATTGGGTCAAGGAATTTATGTTATCTCTATATGTGGATGATGAATCCAAAAAACAATTTAGACAGACTAGCTATTTTACTGGAGGATTTTGGTTGGCTCCTTGACTACAAACATAATATATCAAAAATCTCAGCACTGGTTTTGAATTTTGCTCCTTCTGATTCAATATAGCTAGAAATCCTTTCTTGTGTGGTTGCAAATGTTTATGTTACTGCAGTGTTCTGGCAATGCTTCCTTGTAGGAACTCGGTCAGTTCAAATATTTGGGCATCTAGTTGGCCTGCTCTGTTCAACTGATGGTGATTGCAGCATTAAGAAGTTGTTGACCAAATCTCTGGCAGTTATTCAACTGTGGATTGTATATTTCTGGTCTCCAAATGTTTATTTAACCACAGTTCTTACATGTTTTATCATGTTCTCCTATTGTACGTTCTTAGGTTAATAGGTGATTACCAGGCTAATGACCCAGGGACCTCTTTTAAGCTTAGCCATGATTCTCAAATGTATTTGACAAGTTTAGATACCCTAGATTTATTTTAATGGGTACATGCAGGCTTTGAGCAGGGATGGTCAAGCATTTACAGGCTGCCTCTGCCTAATAGAATCATAGGTGCCAGACCAGGGATAATTTTCCGATCCCCCATCCACTGGTCCAAGTTACACTGGAATTGGAGTAGGAGAGAACTCTGATTCATATGGATGGGAAACCTGTTCCAGAACAGGATTAATCTCTGAGATACATATCTGTTCCTACAACATGTCCTATTTATGTTGCAGACAAGGTTTATGTCCTTAAATCAGATATTTCTGGCATTATTTGTTTTGATGATGTGGAACAGATCCATCAGAGTGGGATCAGAAGATTCTTTGTAGGCCAGGCATAAAGCACCTCTCAGCAGTCTGTATTAGACTGAGTAGAGGGATAGAGCTTTGAAGTGATCTGCACAGGACATGTTGTTTATCCCCTGTATACTTTTTGTGAGGAACCTCTATGGGCACTCCAGTTGCTGCATATACCTGGTCAGGTAAATATTGACATTGCTGTTGTACTCAATGATTGATCTGATGAGGGCTGAGTATAACAGAACAAAGACATCCTTGGACCTAGATGCCATATCCTTGATTTTCTAATCTTCAGTGTGTATTATCAATTTACGAGTTTCCAGGGGTAGTTGTCTTTCCAAAAGATACTATTATGCATTTCATGTCACTGAGTTTTAGACAGTGGTTCTGGCACTAGTTATTAGTCTGTATCAAGCCTTTTTAGAGGGTATTGTGTCTTTGAGGGATTCTATAAATGTGCCTTCTTTGAAATTGTTTGCAAACTTGGTCAGTCAAAGGACCATGACATTGACCTTGATTTTAGAGACATAGATGCCAGAAAGGAGTGGCTGCAACACCAAGCCTTAAGGGAATTTGCTAGTGGCAATCCTCTCTATGGAAGAAGACTCCCCAATTCTAACTTCTTGGATGTGCCAGAGGCCATTGATGTTGGCCTTGACTTCAGAGACTTTACTCCAAAAGTGAGTTTTTTTTTTAAGTTAAACAAAGATGATTTTGAAGTTTGTATGGAAAAAAAATCTCAGGACTAAAGTCACTTGGGAAAAATTTTGTCTCAAAGTAGACTAACATATGCTGTGGTCTTGGATTTTTTGATGTTTTGAAGAGCAACACATTTCAGACTTTGTTTTTCATAGAGTATATAGTGGCTTGAGGGGGCTCATTGTTTTTTGGTAAAGATCTCAATTTATTTTTTGTATCTTTTTTGCAGCTGTTTCAGATGGATCAGACTGGGGTACTGGATAGTGGGGCATGGAGAGAATCAGGAATACCTATCAATTCTTAAAAAAGACCCAGACCAAGGACATTTACATCCTCAAATAGAGGGCCAATAGTAGTTAAAATATTGGTACCAGCTTTGGGGGTGGGGGGTTTCTACATGACATCAGACTCAAGTTACTTTAGATTTTCCTAAAGGAAAGTATTTAACTTATAGATGCTCTATAAACATGTTAAGATAATAACTAGGTGCTTTGTCATGAGATCAGCCTGAAGCACAGCTGTCAATAGAGTTGTAAATGCTTAGAGGAGGAGATTGGAATGCTAAACATGTGATAAGTAATTTGTATGCTCACGTATAAAATGTGAAGTTGAACACTGAAAACAGCTTAAGGGAAGAGTAGTCTACACTGCTTGACTCTCCAGTGTTTATCATAGGTTGACAAATGGCATGTAGGGGCTTCTCATTATGCAAGTCTCTCAAGGAATTTCCAAGTATTTGGATGAAAGTGCCTCCACAAAAATTCTCTGTATGCTAAGATAGCTAGGTGTTACATTTCAAACAATTCTGAGTACTGTTGGAGGTCTGACAAAGATGAAGTGGGCTTCTATCACCATGTTTTTGAGACTGTTCTAAGTTGAAGCAGTGTAAGTTCCAGTTGAGTGAGCTGCTAATGAAGTTTTGCCCAGAAAAGCAAACATTTTTAGGTTGATAAGCAGAGTATACTTTGCGAACATTGATTCTTTTACTGGCCAAAAATGCTATAGCTGGACAGTGGAAACTTGCAGACTTCCCTTATCCACCTTCATTCACAATAATGGATATATAGAAATTGTGTCAGGAGGTGACTAAAATGAAATCTGTGGAGACAATAAAAATGTGAGAGTTAAATGCAATGGCCTGTGGTTTCTCTGGTTCCAGTCACATGAGGATGGTTATATACTTTGCATTGGTATATGATTGTATCCTTATCAAAACAATAAAGGCAGAGATAATGAAAGGAGAATGTACCTAGAGAAAGTCAACAATTCTTTGGTGCATAATGAATCGTAGTCTTACCCTTACTTGTTTGCCCTTTTAAAGTTTTCATGAATATCGTCTTTGTAATGTTCTTATAATATGTATTGCTTTTTACAAACAGTGTGATAACAAAGTGATTTTTCCCAAAAATGTTAACCAGGCAAATTATACCTTTTGCTGACAGATTTGTGCATGATGCTCTCTCCTCTGACTTCATCTCATTGAAACAGGAACCAACAGAAGAGAAACCAGTTTACAAAACATCAAAATAACACATGCCTTATATCATAACATATGCGCTACCTTACATGAATAATAGTTAAAGAATATATAGCAATATTACATTTAAACTGCAGAAACATTCTTACATTATAATACATTTTTGGATATTGCAGCACATCTCTAAAACACCAATACAGCAGGCATCTTTGAATGACATATGTCACATTTTTCATTCCCTGCACTGCATACATAAAAAAGAACAGTTCATGATAGCTTCTTGCTTCTTTGCGATTTATGTGAAGCAGGGTGCATTGAACAATATGCTAATGAGGGGATTCAGTGGAGTAGTTGCACATACTGGTTAGGAGTTGAGGGTTGGCATAATGGTTAAGGTGTTTACCTCACAGACACAAGGTACAGGGTTTGATTTTCACCTTTGAAAGGGAACTTAACTCTGCTTAATATGGCCCACAAGGACAACTAGCTTAGTACTTACCTAAGCATGGCAATGCTATTGTGGTAGGCACTGTGTATGACTCTAATAGCAGATTTAACTGAACCACAGTGGACTCTATATTTTCTAACTCACAAAAGGTGGTTTAAGTGAGTTTTAGTTTACAGTTTGTGCTGATGTGAACAACAAATCGACATAGGAGGAGGGTCTGCTTAACATCACAAAAATAACAGTTGGTGTGCAGTTTCTGGTCCATTGAATTACGTAGGTGGGACCAACCAGTACATACTTTTTGCTGGTATTCAGAATAATTGACTTATCTGTGAGGTACTACCTGCATATCTGCTTCACATATGGATAATATAATTGTACAGTCTGGCAAAGCTGAGTATAAATGCTTAACTGGTTGAGTGGCCATGTCTGTGAGCTTCTCAGGACTTTTCTAACACTGGTCCTGCTATATGGTATACGTCTTGGAATCACACTCCAAGTTCCCTTAAGCTACAGAACAAAATATTTATTGTATCACAAAAAAAAAAAAAAAAAAACACCATGTGGGCTATTTATCCATTTTCTATGTTTTAGGTCAAAGGCTTGATTTTTCTTGTCTTCATTGGGTTACATTAATTGCCCATGCTTCTGCCAAATAAGGCATTAAGGTAGTTTGTGTAGATTTTTGTGAATAGACTGTCCCAATGAGTAGCTTTCTAATATAGTGCTTGTGTTTTTTCTTTTTTTTTTTCAGAGGGGTTTGTCAGTTCTCTATTAATTGTAATGCATTTTAATAATGTAGTAAACATTACATAAGAATTTCTAATAATTCAGTTGTAAGTTTAATGCATTTGTAGTTAATCTGGATACTTAGAATAGTGTCTATTTTTGTCATAATGCTGTTTTCTGGTTGGATAGTTGTGATCAATGTTTTATTCTACTTTTTATTCTTTTATTTTGACTTTCTTTCAGCCCAGTATGAAAAGCCCATTATGAGGAGTTTGAATTAGGTGAGCTAAGTAAAACTGAAATACATCACTAAACTGCAAAAATAAATAAGACTTGACATAACCCTCACTATTATATTAAACAAATTAAAATACTTCAGAAACTGCAGTTAAAAATATGTGAGACATTCCATTCAACAAAAGCTTCCACAACCTATCTAAGCCCTGTTTATTTGAATATTAAGCAATTAATGTAGGCTATTCAGAGAGAAAAAAAAACTGAATGCATGGTGGCATGGTTGATATCATACTTGAACTGCCCTGTATGGTAAGATTAGGAAACTCAATTCATAAGTAATGTGTTATGAAATGTCATATGCCATACCAGATTTACATGATTTCAAATTTATCTGCATTCTGTATGCATAATGAAAACGTTTATTACCATCCTTCAATCAACTAGTCATCAACCTCCAGCCAATCACAACTCCATCTCTAACAAAGTGTAGATACATACATGCATGCATACATATACAAATCTGCTACCCATTCACCTAAAACAACTCCTAAAAGCCAATCCTCCCTGAAAGTCTGAATACCATTGCACCTCACTCTCCAGTACCAAAGTGACACTCTTATTCTCATCCTAATAAATAACACCTTTCCACAGCTACTTCTAGGCCACATCCCAACATTAATTCCTATGTCTTTGTTTCTCAATCCATTGATACCGCCTTACTTTGAAGAGTTAACATTGTCTTAGTTTCCTTAGACAATGCATTCTGTTCTTGGGCCAAGCATATGCAATGGCCTTTTCGAAGATATCAGAAAGACTGAATCCATTTTGACTTTCAAACTAATATTAACACTTTAATCACAAACAAAAGAAAACTTTTCCTGCTTTTGCTTCTTTCAGCTATCTATTACATAAACTAACGTATCTCATTTCCTGCAAAGAAAATGCATATTTCTCTCTCTGCATACCCTGGTTCTGTCCTTCCTTACACTTCCATTAATGTATAGGCTGTATTTTTTAGCTTTCAACACATCCCTCCTTAAACTCATATTTCATAATATGAATACAACTGCAATCTAATTGGAATAACTGTATTTAATGAGGTTGGCATAATGGTTAAGGTGTTTACCATATAGATGTAAGGCACAGGGTTTGATTCTCACTTGGGGTAATTGGCTAGGCTTAAAATGGCTCACAAGGGCAGTTAGCCTAGTACTAAACTATGAACAATCAGTGAATAATAGTAATTTGTTTTTGGGGTTGGGAGGGTGGCCTAATGGTTAAGGTGTTTGCCTTCCAAACACAAGGTACAGGGTTTGAATCTCACAGGTGATAATTGGCTAGGCTTAAAATGGCTCGCAAGGGCAGTTAGCCTAGTACTAACCTATAAGAAGTTCCTATATAAAGATTCCATATAATATTTAATTTTCAAAATATGTACCATTTTATCTATTGCATGTGTTATGTTGTATTATACAATTCTTCCTCTAAAACGTGCACGCTGATTGGCCAGCCCAACCAGCGTGCCCATTGTAAATCCCTCAATATACTAACGGAAAAAGGTCCAGTCGCCCGGACTTTTTCCGTTAGTATAAAACACTGTCTCGCTATGTTAAAAGAGTTTAACATAGCGTTACAGGTTTAAAAAAAGCAACGCAGATCTCAGTTGCTTTTTTTAAAGCTGTCTCGCTATGTTAAACTCCTTTAACATAGCGACACAGGTGTAAAAAGCAACGGAGATCTTGCGATCTCCGTTGCTTTTTTTTTAAACCTGTCTCGCTATATTAAATGGGTTTAACATAGCGAGACAGCTTTAAAATAATTAACAGAGATCTCCGTTGCTTATTTTAAAGCTGTCTCGCTATGTTAAACCCATTTAACATAGCGAAACAGTAAAAAGCAACGGAGATCTTGCGTTCTCCGTTGCTTTTGCCCACAGCTCTGATGTACTGCGTAGGCATGCGAGTACATTAGAACTGCCATGAATACCAGACAGCTGCGGAAGGGCAGCAAAGAGGCATTATACAATGCCATTATTTAAGAAAAGTAATTATTTCTTTTCTTAAATAATGTCATTAATAATAATAACCCACTTCTGGGTGTGGGTAATGTGGGATTTAACCACGGTTGTCTTTGTTTGGTCCCTCGGGCTTTGCCCTCGGGACCAAACCACGCCAACAGTGGTTAAATTCCGCATTACCCACACCCAGGCGTGGGTTATTGCTATATTACTCTCTGCAAAGTACTTACAAATGTTTACATTTGTCTAATTCCTAATTTTGGCAATTACTGTTTATGTAGTAAGTTCAAAGTTTGTAAACTTCTAATTTGTATAGTACTGTTTCTTTTCTTTTCTTTTCTTTTTCTACAAAGTAATGATTGGCATGTTATAGGTAGCACCAAAAATAGGTGTAATATAATCATACCATCAATCTAGTTACCAAATAAATAAGTAAAATAAAACTTTAATGAAAAAAAGGTGACTAAAACATAAACAAAAAAGTGTAAAGGTCCTTAGAGTAGAAACCTACCTGTGAGTTAGTGCTTTCATTAATAACTAAAGAAACTGTTTTTATTTATTTGCATCTTTAGCCAGAGCAGAGCATTGATATGCATGACCCTTTTACAGGCTCACCCTGAAATACTGCCTGGTTAACTGACTTGCACCACGTCACACAAGTAGGCAAATGGAGATAAAAAGAATCAAACCGTGCACTGCAAGGATGAGCTCATTACTAGCTTATAACCATAGTACTCAGTGCTAAGGCACGATGCATGCAAAACTACTGGAAATTATATTCAATACACAGCTTATGCAAACTGTGTTGTTAGCATATCCCTTTAAAATGAATAAGAAAAGTAACTGACACTAATAAAAAAAGAAAGATAAAACAAACAAATAAAATTTGTGGGGGTCTATTTTGTGTGATGTATAAAATATCTAGTAATGTAAGATTAAGAACCTTAGTTTTGTAACTTTTGGTTTTGCATAATTACAAACCCCGTTCCCTAGTCTTTCAATACTAGGAATTTGCTAGTTCAGATACCCCCACACATACACAAACACACATGTATATATGATTATATCCATTAATATTCTTGTGAAGAAACATTTAATCATTGCATTGATGTCTTCACTTTGAATGCAACTAAAATTAACAACAGATAATATCAAAACATACATTTGAAACAGAACTGAAGCATCATCTCACATGTCTTGGCTGTGTTCCTAACCTCGCCATGTTAATTTTTGCCATACAATTCATAATACAGTTTATTCCTACTGTATGCCTGTCTCTCGTACCTCCTGATTCACACCACTACTCCTAAATCTGTACAGCCTGCTGATAGCATGCTTGCTGTTCTTAATACTGTTTAAATATAAAGTATTTTTAAAAATCAGAGTTATACAAACATATCACCCATTTCTGTTATTATTCCCCAGTACCTATTCTCTCTATCTTCAGATTCCTGATTATATCCAAATAAGTTAGCTAAATCCCTGGGTCCAGCCATGAAGAATGTACTGACTACATTTCTTCTTCTTTCAGCTTTTTCCCGGTTAGGGGTCGCCACAGCGGATCACCTGTCCGCTCATGATTAGCACTGGAGTTTTGCAGTGTTGAGTTGCCAGCCCGGTGCCCAACCTTCCACAGAAGGCACACACACTCACACCTAGGGCCAATTTAGAGTGTCCAATCCACCTACAGCATGTCTTTGGGATGTGGGAGAAAACTGGAGCACCCAGAGAAAACCCACGTGACCACAGGGAGGACATGGAGACTCCACACAGAAGGCACCCCAGCCGAGAATTGAACCAGAGAACCTCTTACTGTGAGGCAGCAATGCTAACCGCTGTACCAACGTGGCCACCCAATGTGCTGACTACATTTAAGAAGATAAATTGCTATTTTACCCAGAAACAATCTCTAAAATAGCCTATAGTTAATTTTATGTTTCAGAACATGTCCAGAATTACCCACTCACAGTAGCAATATCCAGTGCATCATTCTTCTCAATTGTTAATGTTTTCTTTTCTTCTATTATGTTCTTGTTCTACACTGACAGCTACATAATTGTGCTATACAACAGATGTTTTCATCTGTTTTGCTGTACTGTTGTACTTGCTTTTGATATGTGTATTTGTTAGTTTGGTGCTATATTGCTTTCTTGAAATTATTAATGTTCTGTTGAAGCATTTCTCCCTGGTCCTCCACTAAAAAAGGATATTAGGCCTTGTTGGACTATCCTGGTAAACAAATGCAATAAATAAATTAATAGAGAGATAGATATATAGCTAGATGGGTAGATAGACAGACAGACAGCTAGATAGACAGACAGATACATCCATACATCCATAAATAACTATACAGTTCAGAATAGAAAAGAAAAGCAAAGATGTTTCCTTTGAAATCTATAAACTAAAAAAAGCACATAAAACCTAACAGTATATTCACACATACTCTGTCTGAATAATGATACCATTAGGCCAAGGCTAGTGCTGGGTAAGGGGCAAAGACAGGTTTAGGGTTAGCACACATCAGTAAAGTGGTCTAGTAGGGAGAACCCTACACATTAGCTTATGAAAAACACTTCCCCTAACAGTACCACTAAACAAGATGCTCTCTCTCTCTCACACACACACACACACACACACACACACACACACACACACACACACACACACACACACACACTTGCACACACTTCACATAAACACGTGAGGAATATTAAATCTATCCTCTTACCAAGCCCTCACTCTAACCCTAACCTGCAAGCACTTGAACACACATCTAACCCCAATGCAAAATCTTTCAGTATATTCAAAGGCTTTGTCATTAGAAAAAAAAACTTACCTTAACAGAAGCAGACCAAACACAATACATTGCTGAAAACACACCAAACAGCCAATACTTAATCCAGCGAAAATTTTCTTTTATTTCTTTCCCAAAAGACCTGGTACCTCGGCAATTCGCCTTCAAAGGATCACAATTCAATGTAGCACAATGGCAATATTTATATAAACACTAGTTGGATCAATCAATCAATTAATTATGTAATTACTTCCAAAAAGGAGGGAAAAAAAAAACTTATACATATTTAAAGTGATCACACTATATTTAAATAAATATTCAAATAAATTATATACATGTTAAATATGCTAATTATTTATTTTATTTAATAATATTATATATAAATATAAACATATTAATCTGTTATATATTCCATTATATAATTTTTATTATCAAAAAATATTCCTAATGTTAATTAATTCATCAAATCATTCATCACATTCCTAATTCTAAATTAAGTCCAGAAGGTTTTAAGGTATTGAACTTCAAAATCATCCTGGTTTCTAGCTCCAATAATCTATCACAAATATTGTCACCTCTACAACAGAAAGGTTTACCCAAGATGCTGAATTTTAAACTATCAGATTTTCCTTCATGAGCTTCAAAGAAGTGTTTAGCAACTGGGCTAGATAAATTTAAATTCCGAATATCCTTTAAATGTTCTAGAATTCTAACCCTGACCATTCTTTTTGTTTGTCCAATATACCATATGTTATTGCAACTACAAGTAAGTGTGTATACAACGCCAATAGATTTACAATTAAAATAGTGCTTGGGGTAATGGTTAACATTATTAATAGACCTGACATCAATAATTCTATCACATAAACTACAGGAACCACATCTGAAGGATCCCAGATCAGTAGTATGAGAAGTTCTTTTTATTAAGAGGTTATTATTTAATATTTCTTTTAAATTCTTTCCCTTCTTGTATGAAAACGTTATGTGATCAGGAAAAAGCTCACCTATATAGTCATCCTCACTAATCAAATGCCAAAATCTTTTGATTATAGAGACAAATTTTTCAGAAAAAGCTGTATACCTAGTTACAAAAAATACCTCTTCCACGTCTCTATCTTTTTTGGTTAAATCTGAAACATTCCTTTCTGACTTCCTGAATGTTTTATACTTATTCATAACATTATTCATACTTGTAAATAGTTGCTTTTTTTCATACCCTCTTTCACATAATCTAAGAAATACCTCATTCAACTCATGATCCAACTCAGATTCTATACTAGTATGCTGATATATTCTTTTAAATTCTCCATGAGGCAAAGCTCTTAACAAATGGGGGGGATGCATGCTGGTAGCATGCAAAAACATATTAACTGACGTACTTTTCCTGTAGGGTCTAAATCCAACAATATTATTTTTTTCAAATAGGGTTAGGTCCAAAAAATTAATTTGATTCCTATTGATCTCATACGAAAATGAAAGAGCATGTTCATTAGCATTCAAAGATTCAAAAAATTCACAGAATTCTAATACATCCCCTTTACATATAAAAATTAAGTCATCTATAAAGCGCTTATACAAGATAATTCTGTGTTTAAAGAAGTCTGAGTGGTAAATAAATTTCTTTTCAAAGGAGTCCATATATATAATGGCATAAGTGGGAGCATAAGCAGCTCCCATAGCCGTCCCCTTAATTTGTAAAAAATACTCATCATTGAATGCAAAATAATTATGAGTTAAACAAAACTCCAATAGGGAAATCAAAAAACTAGTCCTAGGACCTTCACCTAACATATTCTGAATGGCTTCAAGCCCCCACCTGATATCAATGTTTGTATATAAGGACTTAACGTCAATAGTCACCCAATAGAAGTCACTATTCCAAAAAATTTTGGATACTTCATTAATCAAATTTTGAGTGTTACTGATGTGAGCGCTCACTCTATTTAAATAGATTTTCAACTGAAAGTCCAAAAAGACATTGACATTCTCCAAAAAAGAGCCTATCCCTGATACTATTGGTCCACCAGGGGGCTCCATTAAGTCTTTGTGGATTTTTGGAAGAGCATATAATATAGGTGTACGAGAGTCCTTTATATACATCTTCTTAATATCAGCATGCAAGAAAAATCCTAGTCGCTCTCCCCTTTCCAAAAGAGTTAACAATTCCTCATTATAGAATTTAACAGGGTCCCCGTCAAGTTTAATATATTCTTCACTGTTAGAGAGCAGTCTATTAACCATCAAACAATAATCAGGTTTATTCAAGATAACCCAATTACCCCCTTTGTCAGCACATTTGAATATGTAATCATTTTTCATTGTTTTAAGATTTTTTAAGGCCTGCCATTCACCTTTACTTAAATTAAATTGTTTTTTCTCTCTGAAGAATTCCTTAAACATTAACTCTGTCTCTTTTAAAACAACTTTTTGAAAAACTGAAATAGCTGGTATAGAAATGGTAGGTGTAAATTTACTTCTAACATTTCTAAATTTAGGCATCATTAACTTTCCATATCCTGTCAAATAATTAACACTAGAGCCAATGTCAGTGTTAAGGCAAATTGAACAATCATCACCTTCTTCCAAAGAGCAGTCAAAATCATCATATTCATAATTATATACAGATAAATTCATTAAGCTTTCATCAAAATCAATTTCATTAGACACTCCATTTTGAATTTCAGTTAAGTTAGAAGCAGTAGCATTCACATTTACATTCATGTTTTTGAATTTACTAAAATACACTCTTAATAAGAGCTTACGGATGAATGTTTTTACTTCTAAATAAATATCAGCAAATGAAGGAAAAATAGTGGGAACAAATTTGCTCCCCTTATGTAAAACACTCAACATATCATGATTTAAACACAAATCCGATAGATTGACACATTCTAATGAGCTAGCATTATAACAAGTTCCATTAGGTGTAAATGTTCTCAAACCTTCATTTATAGCGATTTCGCCCCTTTCTGCCATTTCTTCCGTTTCTCTCCTTGTTGTAATTATCGTTTTGAAAATTCATATTCTCCGCTGTGGTGAGATTAGAAGCTTCATTAGAGGCTTCTACAATGTCCCTATCAGTGACTCGATTCGGAGCAACAGTTCTTGCAAAGGAAACATTTTTGGTAACAGTTTCTTTTTCCGTGGAAGAAAGGGATGACGCTGATGCTGAATAGTTCCTTCGTTTGGAGCTGCGAGTCCAGCTCCTCCCCCTAGAGTGATTACGTACAGGCTCATGCTGCCAATTGAAAATGACGCCTGTCTCATAATCTTTTAAGTCCCGGACTAACTTATTACATTTTCTCTGCACAATGTCAGCCTCTAATTTATTCATTTTGTCATTTATGTTGGCCATTTGAACTCTATAGTTCACTTCAGCAACAAGTTCATTTTGCAATAACGAAATTTCATTTTTTAGTTTGTCATGAGACTTTTGATTTCGTTTTATCAATATCCGAAGCCAGCCTATTGTGCATAGAAGAGAAGTTTGTTTCCATTCATCTAAAAGATCAGATTCATCATCTGTAAACGGCGCAGCCGGCAGT
The DNA here is from genome assembly GCF_019279795.1 of Protopterus annectens. Lineage (NCBI taxonomy): Eukaryota > Metazoa > Chordata > Ceratodontiformes > Protopteridae > Protopterus > Protopterus annectens. Next base: position 369,086,196 of record NC_056730.1, on the reverse strand, counting down.
TTATCAATGCACAACCCTCGGGGGGTAATGTTAAGACTCACATATTTCTCCAGAAGCCTAGTGTCAAAATACAGCGCAGCCTCTTTGGCCATTAATTTGTTTAGCTGAGCAAAGCGACCATCTGCGCCTGTATTCCCCTCCAAGTTCCAGGGATCATTAATAGTAAATCTTTTATCACGCTCCACCACCATGTCCTGAAACAGCAAAGCATTGGATGCAGAGTTCCGTTCGGAGCTTCCACCACTAGACATAGATGAAAACAGTTCAATGATCTCTTCACAGGAATATTTAGATTAGATAAAGACAAAAAAATAGCTCACTGGAAAAGTACGGCTTGGATCCAAATTCGAATGAAGCAAACGATACAAAAAACATAAAGAGTAAGCTGAAAACACACCAAACAGCCAATACTTAATCCAGCGAAAATTTTCTTTTATTTCTTTCCCAAAAGACCTGGTACCTCGGCAATTCGCCTTCAAAGGATCACAATTCAATGTAGCACAATGGCAATATTTATATAAACACTAGTTGGATCAATCAATCAATTAATTATGTAATTACTTCCAAAAAGGAGGGAAAAAAAAACTTCTATTGGGTGACTATTGACGTTAAGTCCTTATATACAAACATTGATATCAGGTGGGGGCTTGAAGCCATTCAGAATATGTTAGGTGAAGGTCCTAGGACTAGTTTTTTGATTTCCCTATTGGAGTTTTGTTTAACTCATAATTATTTTGCATTCAATGATGAGTATTTTTTACAAATTAAGGGGACGGCTATGGGAGCTGCTTATGCTCCCACTTATGCCATTATATATATGGACTCCTTTGAAAAGAAATGTATTTACCCCTCAGACTTCTTTAAACACAGAATTATCTTGTATAAGCGCTTTATAGATGACTTAATTTTTATATGTAAAGGGGATGTATTAGAATTCTGTGAATTTTTTGAATCTTTGAATGCTAATGAACATGCTCTTTCATTTTCGTATGAGATCAATAGGAATCACATTAATTTTTTGGACCTAACCCTATTTGAAAAAAATAATATTGTTGGATTTAGACCCTACAGGAAAAGTACGTCAGTTAATATGTTTTTGCATGCTACCAGCATGCATCCCCCCCATTTGTTAAGAGCTTTGCCTCATGGAGAATTTAAAAGAATATATCAGCATACTAGTATAGAATCTGAGTTGGATCATGAATTGAATGAGGTATTTCTTAGATTATGTGAAAGAGGGTATGAAAAAAAGCAACTATTTACAAGTATGAATAATGTTATGAATAAGTATAAAACATTCAGGAAGTCAGAAAGGAATGTTTCAGATTTAACCAAAAAAGATAGAGACGTGGAAGAGGTATTTTTTGTAACTAGGTATACAGCTTTTTCTGAAAAATTTGTCTCTATAATCAAAAGATTTTGGCATTTGATTAGTGAGGATGACTATATAGGTGAGCTTTTTCCTGATCACATAACGTTTTCATACAAGAAGGAAAGAATTTAAAAGAAATATTAAATAATAACCTCTTAATAAAAAGAACTTCTCATACTACTGATCTGGGATCCTTCAGATGTGGTTCCTGTAGTTTATGTGATAGAATTATTGATGTCAGGTCTATTAATAATGTTAACTATTACCCCAAGCACTATTTTAATTGTAAATCTATTGGCGTTGTATACACACTTACTTGTAGTTGCAATAACATATGGTATATTGGGCAAACAAAAAGAATGGTCAGGGTTAGAATTCTAGAACATTTAAAGGATATTCGGAATTTAAATTTATCTAGCCCAGTTGCTAAACACTTCTTTGAAGCTCATGAAGGAAAATCTGATAGTTTAAAATTCAGCATCTTGGGTAAACCTTTCTGTTGTAGAGGTGACAATATTTGTGATAGATTATTGGAGCTAGAAACCAGGATGATTTTGAAGTTCAATACCTTAAAACCTTCTGGACTTAATTTAGAATTAGGAATGTGATGAATGATTTGATGAATTAATTAACATTAGGAATATTTTTTGATAATAAAAATTATATAATGGAATATATAACAGATTAATATGTTTATATTTATATATAATATTATTAAATAAAATAAATAATTAGCATATTTAACATGTATATAATTTATTTGAATATTTATTTAAATATAGTGTGATCACTTTAAATATGTATAAGTTTTTTTTTCCCTCCTTTTTGGAAGTAATTATATAATTAATTGATTGATTGATCCAACTAGTGTTTATATAAATATTGCCATTGTGCTACATTGAATTGTGATCCTTTGAAGGCGAATTGCCGAGGTACCAGGTCTTTTGGGAAAGAAATAAAAGAAAATTTTCGCTGGATTAAGTATTGGCTGTTTGGTGTGTTTTCAGCTTACTCTTTATGTTTTTTGTATCGTTTGCTTCATTCAAACACAATACATTATCTGCAGTTGAACACAATTGCCATCAATCAAGAACACATTAACTTTGTTGATATAATCACATTCAACAAAGCTAATAGTCATATATATATATATATATATATATATATATATATATATATATATATATATATAAATTTAAAGACATATACACACACACACACACACACACACACACACACACACACACACACACACACACACACACACACACACACACACACATTATTTATGTATTTATTTATTTTCATTTGTTGCCTGGGAAGGACCAACTGAGCATAGGACCCTTTTTTAGCAGACCTCAGTGGAAAAAGGATGTACTGGTAAAACAAAATGCAAGGTACAATGTAAAATAACAAAGATAAATTGAACACTAATGTCATTTTTGACATTGCAGCATTAGACAATGATGCACAGTAGCATATTGAATGGGTTCACATTACATCCTCAGCTCTACTGTCCTTTACAGACACCATAAATAGGGCCAGAGATGAAGGATATCTTTTATCCTCTCTGTTCCTGGACCTCTCTAAAGCCTTTGACATGGTCTTGGACCCCTTACTCCTTGATACCCTATGCAACCTAGGTTGCTCCCCTGCCACCGTACAGTGGTTCCAACTTTATCTACAGGACCAAAAGCAAGTCATTAAATGGTTTAACCAACTCTTCCCCTTTCTACATGATCCCACAGGAGTCCCCAAGACTCCATTTTAGGACCCCTACTGTTCAGTATATTCACCCATAACTTACATACCACCTCTTCCCTGGAATGCCGATTCAGTATGCAGACAATTCCACCTTAATCTGCACTTCTCACACTCTCCCAGAACTACTCAACAATACTCAAAAATCTTTCATTGCTATTAAATCATAGCTCACAGATGCCCAACTTTTTCTGAATCCCCCAAAACAACAAACTTATAGTCACACCAAAAATACCACCTTCGGCTCTTATCAATTCAACATTCACTCAGCCGGCAACAATATCATCAAAAGAGTACAAGAAATGAAAATACTATGTGTAATTATCGATAATAAACTCCACTTCGACCTTCATATTCAACAAAACATAAAGAAAACCCACAAGAAAATATGACTCCTCTACAGAAATAGATAGTGCCTTACCACATCAACCAAGACTACCATAGCAAATACTTTCCTTCTCCCTTCCCTAGTTTATGGATCTAGTAGCAAAACTGCACCAAGACAAAAATGGAACAATGTTATAACAAAGTCGCAAAGCCTGCCACAAACTCCAAATAGCATACACACCACTCTAAACCACTGTGGGAAACTTAATTGGCTTGAACCCTCCAACTAACTAACATATATCCAACTAACTACTATACACAACCTAATCTACAAACCCACTGCCTGTCCTGCCCTAGATAAGCTTGTTGAATACTAAATATCAAGCAGACCATCAGATCAGAAGACAAACCCTATTAGAAATCTCCAAACCTTTTAAATGACTAGATCAGTCACTATACTCTAAACTTTGGAACTCTCTCCCCCCAAACACCAGGTTAACCCCAGGCCTGCAACTCTTTAAAACCTCTCTAAAAGCACACCTAAATAAATCTTGGCTCTGCACATATTTAACTCCAGGTTACTACCACTCTATTGCTGCTTCCTCTACCCACCTCTTTGTTCTCTTCAGTCTTCTCTACCCCCTGCATAGGTTCATAGGTTCATAGGTAGGTACTAGGTTATCGGCCCAAGGGCCTAAGTAAGCCTAGCCAACAAAGTTCCCTGGCTTACGCCACCCAAGAAAGTTATTTTCCTGTGCCCCTGTCGAGCAGAGCCACAGAAGTGATCCCCAGGGTGTATTTCATTTTTCCCATCCACTCATCAAGATTTTTCTTGAAGAGTGCTAATGAGGAACTTTGCTTGACATAGATGGGTAGCTTGCTCCAGAGTATGGGAAGTCTCTGGGACAGGAATCTATCCCTCCAGCATGTCCTGTTTATTGTGGTGACAAGGTTTAGGTCCCTAGAGCATGTAGCTCAGAGGGATTGTGATTTCTTTAGGTGTAGCATGTCCAACAGCCCTGGGTTTGACATAGCTTTATATGTTAGGCAGAGATCACCTCAGAGAAGGAGATATGCTACGGAGTAAAGGTGGATTTTTTTGAGACGGTCAGTGTAGGGCATCTGTTTGAGGCCAGTAATCCTCTTTGTGAGGTACTTCTGTGGCCTTTCCAGCTGCTGCAGATGTCTTGTGAGGTACATTCCAAAAGGGGCATTGTACTCTATAATGGGTTTAGTGAGCATAGATTCGAGGGGAACAATGACTTCTTTTTTCCTGAATGAAAACCCTTTTGTGATGAGATGTGCCATGTAGAAGGATTTCCTGACTACTGTGGTGATGTGATTATCAAAGAAGAGACTACTGTCCACCTGGGTCCCAAGCTCTCTTATCACACATTCAGCATTAAGTAGACTGTCACCTATGTGGTAGTTCATGGGTACAGAGTTTTTACCAAAGGGGCTGACAATGCACTTTTTGGCATTGAGATTGAGTCCATGGCTCTGACACCAGGCATCTGTCTCAGTGAAGCCCTTCTGTAGGATGTCCATATCATTTGGGAACTCAGCTATGGCTCCTAGTTTGCAGTCATCTGTGAACTTTGTTAGCCAAAGGGCTTCTGTGTTAACCTGTTCTTCAGAGAAGTAGATACCAAACAGCAGAGGTCCCAGGACTGAACCCTGTGGACTTGTCACTGGTTTGAAGTCAGATTTAGAGTCTGCAACCTTTGCAGTGTGGGTTCTGTCAGTGAGCCAGTTGGCAACCCATTTTGTGACATAGGGATTTATACCTAGTTTAGTGAGTTTAGCTATAATTCCAGAATGGGAGATGGTGTTGAAAGCCTTGGCGAGGTCAAGATAGGCTGTGTGAACCATCTTACCCTTGTCTACGGCTTTGGTGACTGCCACAAAGAAGTCAATCAGGTTCAGGAGGCATGATGTGCCTTTCACAAACCCGAAGTGGGTAGTGTCCAGAATTTGGAGGTTACCAATGTCTTTGTTTATGAGTTCTATGATGATACGTTCCATGGCCTTACAGACCAGGCTCATCAGGCTAATAGGGCGATAGTTCCTGGGATCAGTGGTGGTTCCCCCTTTGTGGAGTGGGATAACTGTTGCTGTGCACCATTCAGTGGGCAAAAAGCCTGATGTGAGGCTATGAGTGAACATGGTGCTTAGGTGGGGAGCCGGTTTGTCCTTAAGTTCTTGTAAAATGCAGCCTGGGATGTTGTCCAGTCCCATGGATGCTGTATGCTTTTACCTGCATAGTTGTGATTACAGGGACTCTGCATTCTTCCTGTATAGATATGGGCCCTTTAGGGGGTGAGAGGGGGGGTAAAGTTAGCACTGAACCTATCTGCCAGGATGTTGGCAATATTAGTTGGTTCTGTAATTATCGTGCCGTTGTGCTATAACTCAGAGCAGGTGTTAGTGTTGCCAATGAGATTCTTGACATAGCTATACCTCTGAAGTCAACAAATCTTTATGCTACTTCTCCCATTCTCCGAGTAAAGCTATCTATATGACCTTGTATGGTCTAGTGTCAGCCTATTCTCATGATTACTATGCTGATATAAAACACAAGTGAACCAGAACAGAACAGCTGCTGAAATCACACCATTCAATGAGCAGTCATCAGCATTAAGTTAAAATTTCTTCTTTATTCCACAAACGATAAAAAGAACGAAATGAGCGCTTTCATGTATGCATCATACGCTTCATCAGATTTTTTATTTATTTTTTTTTTTTTGATTACTATGCTGTTAAGAACATTAACTATTTTCTTCTCAAGTAATCTATTATCAATACATAGAAATGTTTTAGAAGTTAAGCAAAACACCAAGCATCTGTGCACCTTTTCTCTTAACTTTAACCTGACTGCAATGTATTATGTAAAGCCTTAACAAACATTTTTGTTGTAAAAATTTTAATCAATCTGTTTATGTGTACCTAAGTACATCAGTATCTTAGCTGTTCTTTGTGGCCTAGCTGTGACTGATTCAATAGACATCTGGATACAGAAAGCCTATAAGTATATTTTTTGACACTTAATCTGTGGTCAGTGATAGTCAACAAAACTGCTGCATTTATTAATTTGCTTGAGATTGCTTGTCTTGGTGTCTGCATTTTGCTTTCTGTTTTACTGACAGTTAAAACTCTAGTGCTGTTATTTATTTGCTTGATATTTCTGGTCACTGTCTAGATCCTGTTCAGCTGGTTTCACAGTGGGGGTTGTCTACCTTTTTTTGAAGCCAGCCTATCCAAGGGATGAGCACAGCTTTTTGTGGTAATTGATTCCCTGAGGCTCTTATGTTTTCCTTTATACTAATGTATAAGGAGTTACAATTCTGTGAGACGGTATCAGTATCTTAGCTGCTCTTTGTGGCCCAGCTGTGGCTGATTCAATTGACATCTGGATACATAAAGCCTATTAGTATATTTTTTGGCACTCAATCTGTTATCAGTGATAGTAAAACAACTGCTGCATTTATTAATTTGCTTGAGATTGCTTTTCTTGGTGTCTACATTTTGTTTTAGTTAAAACTGCTGCATTTATTAATTTGCATGAGATTGCATTTCTTGGTGTCTGCATTTTGTTTTAGTTAACAAAACTACTGCATTTATTAATTTGCTTGAGATTTCTTTTCTTGGTGTCTGCATTTTGTTTTAGTTAACAAAACTGCTGCATTTATTAATTTTATTGAGATTGCTTTTCTTGGTGTCTGCGTTTTGTTCCCACCCTCCTTCCTCTTGGTGGCTTTGCAGTTGCCCACCCTACTGTAAATTTGATCTGGGGCACTCCTCCCAGTCTAGTGTCATTAGCTCATTCTACCTAATACAGAGAGAACATTTGAGAAAGCCAACCCACTTAGGTTCTTAACCTTGAATTATCTTCTGCTCCTCCTTTCTCCCTTTCCACTTTACTAAAAAAATAAAAACCTTTGCTAGAATCTCCTTGTGTTCTGACTGAGTGTGCTTCTCAAACAATATGGGAATATAGGCCTGATAAGTATATATTTTAACACGTTTAACTGTTCAGAGTTGAATAAAACATTAATTTAATTCAGTTCAGAATAAAGTTTGAATAAATTGCATTTATTTAAACTGTGTTTGCTTTAATATTGCTACACACTCAAGTGTGCTCACTTGCACTGCACTTGAATTGTTTTAATGCTGTTTTAGCTGCTTTTCTGTAAAAAGAAAAAATCTAAGCTTGTTTCCCACCTTTCCTATAAGAAGTCTAGTCCAGATACAGATTTTCTGTATCCAGGACTGTTTGTAAGTTTCTGAGTCCCCCCAAGCCTTTCTATGTTGGAGGAAAACCTTCTAGCTTATCACTTGGAGTGATAAGCACTAGGTAGCTGATCTACCACAAGAGGAGTGGTTTCTGGCCCAGAAATTGTAGTTTATTGCCCATTTGGGCAGTTGTTCCATCTGTTTAAACTTTCTGGTTTAAAAGCTGGCATTTGTGCTTCTTTCCTGCCTTTCTTGTAACTAGTCTAGTCCAGATACAGATTTGCTGTATCCAGGACTGTTTGTAAGCTTCTGAGCCCATAAGCCTTTCTGTGTCAGAGGGAAGCCTTCTAGCTTATCAGTGGGAGTGGTAAGCACTAGGCATCCTACCTACCACAAGAGGAGTGGTTTCTGGCCCAGAAATTGTAGTTTATTAGCCATTTGGACAGTTTTTCCATATCTTTCAACTTTCTGGTTTAAAACCCACATTTGCTCTTGTTTTCTGCCTTTCCTGTAACCAGTCTAGTCCAGATACAGATTTGCTATATCCAGGACTGTTTGTAAACTTCTGAGCCCTCAAGACATTCTGTGTCAGAGGAAGCCTTCTAGCTTGTCAGTGTGAGTGGTAAGCACTAGGCAGCCTATCAACCACAAGAGGAGTGGTGTCTGACCCAGAAATTGTAGTTTATTAGCCATTTGGGCAGTTTTTCCATCTCGTTCAACTTTCTGGTTTAAAAGTCTTGCATTTGTACTTGTTTCCCACATTTGCTGTAACTAGTCTAGTCCAGGTAGAGACTTGCTGTAACCAGGACTGTTTATAAGCTTCTGAGCCCCCCAAGCCTTTCTGTGTTGGAGGGAAGCCTTCTCGCTTGTCAGTGTGAGAGGTAAGCACTAGGTAACCTATCTACCACATGAGGAGTGGTTTCTGGCCCAGAAATTGTAGCTTATTTGCTGTTTGGGCAGTTTTTCCATTTCTTTCAACTTTCTAGTTTAAAAGCCCATGTTTGCGCTTGTTTCCCACCTTTCCTGTAACTAGTCTAGTCCAGATACAGATTTGCTGTATCCAGGACTGTTTGTAAGCTTCTGAGCAGTGCCAAAAATTCTGCTCTCCAATTCTTCCCTTAGATCTGCCAGTTCTCTCCTCTTCTGCACTTTTACTAGCTTATTAGTTTAGCACTTTACCAGACTTCTTGTAGCAATTATTTTAGCACACAAAAATGCTACCAGCACTAAACATTCTACAAGGAAACAGCTCCAGTACTTATTATTAATGCCCACCCCTCAAGGCATATCTAAAGGTCAGTTCCCTGTGCTTTCTCCTATTAACCTCGTGAACTTGGGCATTTTGAGGCAATGTAGCAACTGCCTCATGTACACGGACAACCCTCTCCTCTTACCTCCTAACACTCAGACTTGTGAGAGATGCACTTCTATGTCCAAATTGGAAGCCACAGACTCTATAGCCAAGACCAGAATAGCTGGCTAAAAGGAGAAGGTCAACACTTGCACCACACCACATGGAACACATAGCCCTCCAGAACACACACCAGCACTGCCTTCACATAAAAACACAAACCACACACCCACCTTCACAGAGGCTCTCAATAAAAATCTACCCAAAAAGCAGAGACTTCCAAGGCAGAAATGCACTCAGCCACCACAACACAACACTAAGCATGAGACACATAACTCTCCTAAACAGTGTGCCACTCAACCAAAGCCCCTAAGGCAAAACAGCATGCCCAACACATTAGTCATAGATGACTTGATTGTGAGACACACTGATGTCCCAATTGCTAGGTTGAATAAGGATAAAGTAACAGTCAGCTGCCTGTCAGCTGTCAGGATCCACCACATAATGCATGCACTCAGGTCCCTCAACAACAGGTACAAATATGACTCTTTCATTGTACATATGGGTGTGAATGATCTGAGATGTACCTCCCTGGACTACATGAAATGAGACATGGAGGAGCTCTCAGATTATGTAGCCCAAGCGGGTATGAACCTACCCCTGAGCAGCTCCCTACCATCACCCAGAATGATACCACAGTACAAACAGAAAATGATTGATTTCAACAATTGACTAAGTTTCTGGTGTCATTCTAAGGGGATACAGTATCTGTCTGCCTGGGATGACATGACTGACAGACCTCGATGCTTTGCCAGAGATGGCCTGTATCTGTTACCCCTTGGTTGCTGGATACTGGCCAAGGCTCTTGCCAGCCCTATAGTGTCTTTTTTAGGCAGTGTTCCAAAGACCAAATTACCACTGTAACAGCTGCAAACTAATGCAATCTGAGAGTCATGCTGCTCAAAGCTAGAAGTCTCAATCTCAAAATGCACTCACTCAAAGCACTCGTTAAAATGGAGAACATCGACATTTGCTCTGTAAAAGAGACCTGGTTCAAGGTAACAGAAAGCACTCCTGTACTACCAAGCTATAATTCATTCCACACCTTTCTTCCACAGAACTTGGACTGAAGCTCCAAAAGCGGTGGTGTTTCCATATTCATAAAGGATGCGCACACCTCCAGACTGGTAGCCCAACATAATGCATCAGAGATACTTTAGTTGCAGCTAACATTGGGTAAGGCAGTGATTCAGGTCATAGCCTGCTATAGGTCCCCAACCATGTCTCAAGACTCACACTCTAAGTTCCTAAGCACCCTGGAGAATATTAGGGTCCAACCTAACACTCTACTACTGGGCAACTTCAAGTTCCCCTCCATTAAGTGGGAAAACTACTCATGTACCAATACACTTGCCAGACGTTTCCTGATATTCATTAATTCCAATGCCCTGGACCAGCTCATCCTTACCCCCACTAGAGGAAGCAACATCCTTGACCTGGTTATTACTAACATGGGTGACCATTGCTCTACACCAATAGTCAACTCCTCCCTGGTTAGATACGACCACAAACTAATCACCTTGGAAATCCACACCCCTACCACCCCCATTCCCCCGCAAAGGTAACCACCATGAAAAACTTCTCCAAAGCTAACTTTGGGCTCCTAAAAACAGAGATGGCTAACTTCACAGCACCCATGCAAATGGAGAATAGTTGCATGACTGCCGAATCATACACCAATGCACTGTAGAACACGTACACAAATGCATGGATCTCTCCATACCCAATAGAACAAAGATGCTCTCCTCCAAGAATAGGAAGCCAATCTGGTGGCCACCTGTCATAAACAAACTCTACAACAGAAGGAGGAAACTAATGCAGAATAAGGTGAAGTCCCAAGATTGGAAAATCTCCCTTATCAGCCTCAGCAAAAAGTTAAGATCCCTCATCAAATCCTCTAAAGCTAGCTTTGAAAACAGAATGGCAGCAAATAGTAAAGACAACCATAAGGCCTTCTATAGTTATGTAAAGAATCTACACGGCAATACCCAGATTTGCTCCGAATTACTGCACAATGGTACCTCCTATACCGAGCCAACAGATATTGCCAATATATTGGCCAACAGATTCAGTGCCAGCTTTACCCCTCTCTCTCCAACAAAGGACCACTCACAATATCAGTAGATTGCCAGGCACCCAGTATTACAAGTGTACAGGTTAAAACAGCACTGTCCAAGGCCAAGAATCCAGCTTCTATGGGACCTGACAACATCCCTGGCTGTGTTCTACTTGAACTACAGAGTGAACTGGCACCTCACCTGTGTGACCTGTTCAATCACAGCCTCACCTCAGGCTTTGTCCTTACCAAATGGCACACTGCTACAGTCATTGCTCTCCACAAAGGAGGAGTGACTACAGACCCTGAGAACTATCGCCACATTAGCCTTGTGAGTCTGACATGCAAAGCTAGGGAACACATCATCATAGACCTAATAAACATAGGGAATCTCCAAACTCTGGATCCCACACAGTTTGGTTTGGTAAAGGGTAGATCATGACTGCTCAACCTGGTCAACTTCTTTGAGTCAGTCACTAGAGCTGTGGATGAAGGCAAGGTGGTTCATACAGCCTACCTTGATCTGGCCAAGATCTTTGATACCATTCCCCACTCAAGAATCACAGAAAAACTCACTAAGCTAGGCATCAACCCCTATATCACTAGGTGGGTTGCAAACTGGCTCTCAGCTAGAACCCATAGTGTGAAAGTAGCTGACTCCAAGTCAGACTGCCGACCAGTCACGAGTGGAGTCCCACAGGGCTCAGTCCTGGATCCTCTCCTGTTTGGTATCTACTTCTCTGAAGTCCAGGCCAACTCGAAGGGACTCTAGCTGACAAAGTTTTTAGACAATTGCAATTGGGAGCTATTATTAACTCCTCAAGTGATGTTGACATCCTACAACAAGGCCTCACTGAGATCAATGACTGGTGTCAGAACCATGGCCTTAAGCTCAATGCCAAAAAAATGTGTCGTCATCCTCTTTGGGAAAAAACACCATACTGTCACTGTGGTCAGAAAGTCCTTCTATTCTCATTACTAAGGGTTTTGCATCCAGGAAGAAAGAGGTCATTGTCTCCCTCTACTCTTCCCTCATTAGGCCAATCATCGAGTACAATGCCCCATTTGGTATGTACCTCACTAGACACCTGCAACAACTAGAGAGGCCACAAAAGTACCTCACAAAGAGGATCCTAGGCCTTAAACACTTGTCCTATATGGACAGACTAAAAAAACTCCAACTATTCTCTGTCTCATATCGCCTACATAGATGTGGTCTCTGTCTGACCCAGCTCTGTTAGAAATGCTACATCTAAAGAAATCCCAATCCCTCTGCACCACACACTCCAGAGACCTCAACCTCATTACCACAATCAACAGAACAAGCTGGAGGGACAGGTTCATAGAAAGTTCAGAGACTGCCCATGCTATGGAATAGACTTCCCATACAAGTCAAACAGAGCATCCCACTGGCCCTCTTTAAGAGAAATCTTAATGAGTGGATGGGAAATTGAAAATTCACTCTGGGGATCACTCCAGTGGCTCTACTCAACAGAGGCACTGGGAACTAAGGTCGTGTGGCATGATGCCAGGGTAATCCTATGGGCTAGGCCTGTAAAGACTCCAGGGGCATTAGCCTAGTACACACCTATGAACCTATGAACCTATAAATGTCTTAATTTAGAGCTTTTCTCCCGGGCCTCCACTGAAAATGGGTTATGTGACCCAGATGGTCTATCTCAGTTAACAAATGTCAAATTAACTAACTAACTAGCTAACTAACTTACTAACTAACTAAATAAAAACATATCAAATAAAAGTAGGCATTCACACTGGTAAAATCACAGGCAGGGGGTGTGTATGTATGCAATTCTCTGTGAAAGGAATGGCCTTTTACTCTGGCTAGGCTTATAAATGCCCTAGGGCAGATAGCCTAGTATGAGCCTATAAATTAATTTAAAATGGGTGGCAAAAGCCAAACACACTCTGGCTAGGCTTATAAATGCCCTAGGGCAGATAGCCTAGTATGAACCTATATATATATATATATATATATATATATATATATATATATATATATATATATATATATATATATACATACATACGTATATGTACTTGACACACTATCTCAGAACGTCACCAAAAAAACTGACCGCAAAACAAAATCATTGAAAAGAACACAAAACATAAAAAAATTAATGTTTTTGCAGGATGTAAGCCCGGTATATACCCCACATCTTGCTAACTTAAATATAACAACTTTGGGATTACACAGCACTAGAGAAAGGCAGAAAGCCCCCCGCTCTGGTATTCAAGGATCTTGCAAATATACCAGTTTCCTGACGATTCTTTTCAAAATGCTTTCCACTAGATGAGTTTACTCATCACAGATTGAATTAGTGTAGTGCTTAAATGTATCTATATCTTTATCTATACCTATATCTATATACATATGTACATACATGCATACGTATATATATATATATATATATATATATATATATATATATGTATATACATATATGTGTGTGTGTGTGTATATGTGTGTGTGTGTGTGTGTACTGAGTGTTTTTTGTCTCCTTTTTAATCCCTGCTGCTGAGTGCCATTTTTGATTTCTGCTTACATTTTAGATTGAAGAACTTAAAATCTTGTCTAATATACTAAGCAAAGCCTTACTTTGAACTTCATGGTTATCTGGCTACCTGTGTAAGTATAGTGAGTATTCTAGAAAACCAAGGCTATTCATTGCTAAATGTCATTCTTGCATCATTTAATATTCATTTTGTAGCAAGAAATCTAGGAATATTATGAACATTTCAAGTCACGCTTTAATGCTTCTTCAGTACATAAGGTCCAAGTTCTTGCAGTTATTCTTTCCTGGTACCATCAGATTGCTTTCCTTATAACTTTGCTGATGGAAATATTGAACTGAAAGCGCACTGCCTGAATTCAGACTGCTGCTGCTCTATAACAACACAGTTTTGGCTTTTACATTAACAATATTACTTATGCTGTGTGAGGGAATATTTACATTTGTGAGGCTGAGTTTAAATATTAAACAAAATATATACTTAGGCTATTTTATCTGCTTTCTGCTGAAATGAGAAAAGTAATAACAGTCAGTGTAGAATTCCCAAACTATGATATTAGCGTATGCAATTCTTATGCTGGCGAACTGTTCTTAGCTGTGCGGTTGCTATACAGCTCATATGGTGTAGTGGTCCATTGTTCTGACTGAGGTGCACATTGTCCTGGGTTCAACACTTCCTAGGGCTAGTTATTTGAGTGGGAGGTTGGCATAATGGTTATGGTGTTTGCCTTACAAACACAAAGTGCAGGGTTTGATTTTCACATGGGGTAATTAAAATGGACAACAAGGGTGGTTAGCCTTGTACTAACTTATAATGCAGCGAATATTTAAAACAACCTTGCTACAACTGATATTAGAAAAATGGAGTTCCATTTTATTTTCCTTTGTTATGGCAAAGAGCACTGCTGTTAGACTACATCAAGAACTAACTGCGTTCCAGTCTCTGCAAGATTCCCCCTCCTTCTTGACTCGCTAACAGTAAAATTTCTATTTGCCAACTTCTGCACACCTCTAGAGAATCACAGCTTACTCACTCTGAAATTATGAAGGCACAGAAATAGCTAAACCCTCATTTGACTTAGCTATTGAGGAAAAACTTATCTCCAAAAGTTATCCTGGCAAACTGAAAAGGCATTCTGCAAAACATTGGGCACATTGATGACTTCTCTTTATTTAGAAAATTTCTTAAGATTGATCTGCAAGAAACATATACATCCATCTAAAATATGAAGAATTTCCTTTGTACAAAAACAGGACTTTATTAAATAAAATTAAACACTTTTATCCATACATAACAAATACATTTAGATTCGATCCATAGGCTGTTACTAGGCTAATGACCCAGAAGGGCGTTTCTAAGCCTAGCCAAATTTTCCGAAAAGAATGATGATGTCCTATATCCAAGTTGGACAATGAGGGCCAGGCATTTATAAGCTACCTCTCACGATAAGTGACATGGGTGCCATATCCAGTGTAAATTTCCTATGCCTCATCCACTGGTCTAGTTTGAGCTCAAACTGGGCAATAGAGAAATTCAGCTTCACTTGGATAGAAAGCCTGATCCACAGGAAGGGCAGTCTGTGGGACACATATCTATCTGTCCAGCATGTTCTGTTTAAGTCACACACAAAATTCAGATCCCTAGACCTTGTATTTCTGGTACTTTTTGATTTATGGATGTGTAGGAGATTCATAAGTGTAGGGTTTGTGGATGCCTTGTAAGCCAGACATAGATCACCACTCAGCAATCTAAAGGAGACTGAACAGAGGGAAAAGGCTTTAAGGCACTTTGCATAAGGCAGGTTTGTTATGTCTTGTATTCTTTTTGTAAGGAACCTCTGACGTTGACCTAGTTGCTGCATATGCTTGGTTAGGTACATACCAAAGTGAGCATTGTGCTCCATGACTGGTCTGATAAGGGTACAGTACAGTGGAATAATGACCTCTTTAGACCTAGATGCTATGCCTTTACTTACACGTTGTGCAGCATAAAAGGATTTCCTCATCACTGTCGCAACATAGTGGTTGAA
This sequence comes from Protopterus annectens, assembly GCF_019279795.1. Lineage (NCBI taxonomy): Eukaryota > Metazoa > Chordata > Ceratodontiformes > Protopteridae > Protopterus > Protopterus annectens. The sequence goes on along the minus strand of NC_056730.1, from coordinate 369,070,472 downwards.
GGTAAGGCTACTGTCTACATGTGCACACAGATCCCTGATGACTGGGCTGACTCTTATATAATATTATCAGTATGGTAATTAGCCCAGATGGTTGACTTCCCGAGGGGTACAATTATGCATTTCTTAGCATTGAGTTTAAGACCATGACTTTGGCATAATTTTTTACTCAGAGATAGACCTTCTTGAAGAATGCTAGAGTCTGCAAGGGAATCAATGGTAACCCCCAGCTTGCAATCATCTACAAACTTAGTTAGCCATAAACCTTCAGCATTTACTTCCATTTCAAGGAAATAGATGTCAAAATGGAGTGGGCCAAGTACTGACTTCTGGGGTACTTCTCTAGTGACTGGAAGCTTGGTGGAGGTGGCATCACCTATTTTGACCTCCTGGGTCCTATCAGTGAGTCAGTTGGCCATCCAGTGGGTGATAAAAGGGTTTATACCTAAATTATTGAGCTTGTCTGTAATGCCTGAGTGGAATATTGCATCAAAAGCCTTGGATACATTGAGGTAAGCTGTATGTACAGTCTTCTCTTCATCCAATGCTTTGGTGACCCTCTCAAAAATCCCCATCAGATTTAATAGGCATAACCACCCTTTAGCAAAGCTGAACTGTGATGGATCCAGCATTTGCAAGGTATCTGTGTCCTCATTTATCATGTCCATGATGATTCTCTCCATGGCCATGTGAGGCTGGTAAGACGTACGGACCTGAAGTTACCCAAATCATTGCTTGGACCTCCTTTGTGCAGGGGAATGACTGTAGTCATCTTCCATTTCTTGGGCACAAAACCTGACTGCAGGCTGCAGTTGAAAAGTGATTCAAGTGGACCAGAGAGGTCATGCTTCTTGCTATTTATTAAGCATCCTTGGATGTTATCGGGGCCTATTGATGAAGTGTTTTTAGCCTTGGAAAGTGCATTGATGACCTGTTCCCTAGTAAGCGTGGGGGGGATTGTGTTATGTTGGAAAAAAAAATAGTTCACAATCAGGTAAACTATCTGAATGCATTAAACAATCAGACTGATAAGAAATTATATACAGACTTAATCATAAATTAAATTGATAAATCTAATTCCACAAAAAAATATACTGCTAAAATAATGCCAATACTATCAAGCCATTCTAAGGAGGCTGCCTTATGCCTGCAGATATTAACACAGATTTCAGTTAAATCTTTTCACTCATTAAAATTTTTTTGGCATTTCTCGCTTAGGGGTCGCCACAGTGGAACGCCTGTCCTCTAATGATTAGCAGTGGATTTTACAGTGCTGAGTTGCCAGCCTGACGCCCAACCTTCAAAAAAGAAATCTTTTCACTCATTGCTGGATATTTTGCTCTTAAACTCAGCTACCACTATAATCCTGCCTGTTGTTCTTCCTGCCTCTCGTTTAATGTCATCATCTCTGAAACAAGAAATAATAACCTGTTGGTTGAGCACAACAAAGTCCTAGCCTAGTTCATCATATAAATGAGAAGGAAAAGGGGGACAGGAAAATAAGGAAAGATGAGTGGCAGAAAGAGGAAAACATGCAATGGTAACCATAAGAAATAAGCAGAGGTGAGGGAAGGGCACTTTTGTTTCTGAAGGTTCCTGTTTTTCATATAAAAAGATGAGGGTAGCTGGCAGAAGTATTGAGGGATGGTCATGAGAAGGACAGAGGGAAAAGGGAAGGTTGCAAGGGCACACAAGCAGATATTGATAGACACTTGGTGTAACATTGATGCAAAAGGGGAGACAACAGTGGATAGAAACACACTAATAGAAGGTAGATACTTGGTGGAGGACTGGATGCCAAACAAGGTATAGGGAGTGATGCACACAATGGAGTAACATAGGGTTTGTGAATAGTTCAGGTTACCAGGCAGACACCATACAAACTCAGAGGTCAATCCATACAGATATCATTCACACATCTTGCTGCTGGGTGTGATATAGTTATGGGAGATGGCCTATGTACTGAAAAGTACAATAATTCTGCAACACTGTTGTACTGGGGATTGTGCAAACACTGCAATATAGAAGTAGTTGAGAAATATTGGAAACATGAAGCACAAAGCACTGCAGAGAATGATGAAGTCTGTATCATATGGGATTACCCATTACCAAAAGTTCAAAAAACAGATGGAAGAAAAGTTGATACTGTAATTCATGAAAAAAAGACAAAGGTAGCATCAAGCATTGAAACTGCAACAGCCAGTAATTACAGTGTCTTACATACAGAGACAAAGTCCTAAAATATCAGGATTTACCAACAGAAACATGAACAACATGGAAGAAAGATACTCTGACAGTTCCAATGGAGCAACAGGTCTAATAAAAAATAATTTAAAGTTGTACCAAGGTATGCTACCAATACGTATAATCCCATATGAATTCCAAAAGGAGGCAATTCTGGGCACACTGCATGTACTGAAAAGGGCACTTTTGGCTAACATCAAAGATTGAAATAATACTAGTTTTAGGAACTGTAATTGTACCCTGACTTAGGAATGGAGTCCATTCCAACCATGGTATTAGAAACTCATATGACTTAGAGAAAATAAACTAGGTGATATCAGCCACCTAAGTGGCTGAGTTCATGTACAGGCTGTCCTTCTGGTGGCCTGACTGTCTTCACCTGCTGGCCACATGACACAATCAGCTATGCCAGCAGGTGGTCTACAATTGTAAGGCTGGAATATAACTATCAGTGCACTTGAGGCATCACCAGCTTAAACAGCTAATGGCAGATGGTTATAAAGGATTCCTGTGGACCAGTACTAGTGTTCCAAAACCAGAGGCATTGACTGGCACAGGCTGTGGTGACTACCCCTACTCCTTGTCACTGTCACAGGTGGACCTGCAGAAGGAAAAGAGAAAAAAAAAAAGAGAACTCATCAATATATACATATGTTGCATATATTATGAAGATTATACAGTGCAGTAATGCACATGGTATATGTAACCTCTCCCTGATAATGGTATCTTGTCTCTTGCAACAGCCTTCCACATTCTCCATCAAATTTTCTGTTCTAAGACAAAGTAGTACTTTTCAATGAATCTCTTGCTGTCTATTCCCTAAACTCTACTTTTTGCTGGCTTGGATGATGCCAGTGCATCATTCACTTTCTCCAGGCCTGCTTATGCCAGGCATCAACCTTGTAAAAAGTGCCATCATAATGTTCCAGCAGGTAGTCCTGAAAGTCCCCGTGAAGGAAAAGCATGAAAGTTTAGCATGCTCTCTGAGGAACTACACAGGAGCCCTGATCCTTCCATTGCCTGAAGCAACCATAATCACTCAGATTCTTTTAAGAGGCAAAATAGCAGTCCTGTGCACATGAATAAATGTTCACACATTTTGTGACACAGATTGTAGCAGGGCAATGAGGCAATGCAAAATGGTTATGTACCATAGACTTATGGTACTATGCATTTCACAAGTGTTATGCATGAGCATATAGCATGTAACCCTGGATTGGCAGAGACAAGCACATCCTATGTTGATAGCATGGTGACTCAGAGACAGCTGTGATAAACTCCCTCATTGACACAACAACTACACTATGAATAGTGAGTTAGCTTGATGAAAAGAATTATTGCTATTCTGCAAGAGACAATACCAATACAAGCAACTATCGGATCAGGACTTTACTGCATTATGGCATTAAAATATACCTGAAGAAAAATAAGGTACCTAATAATGTAGCACTGCATTGTACTGAAAACTCTTGAAAAATGAAAACACAAAGGAAATAGGGCAATGGCTGTATGAGATTGGCTGAATACACCACAGTGGCATGGCACTGTAATGCTTTGAAGTGGGTTGGGGAGGGTGCACCATTGCCAGTGTGCACAGAGAACAGAACATACTACACAGGGACATTGGACCCCTGTATATGGAGTGGTGTGTGACAATGCATTTTGTAGGAGGGGACAGGGTGAGCAGTGTATTACAGGGATCCATTACACTGATGTAGAAAGGGTTGTCCTGACAACAAGCTTGTAGCTGCAGTGCATATAGGAAGGGGGGGGGGCGATGAGGAAGGGTGGCAGGGAGTGGCCTTCACAGACTCACCCATCATGTAGGGTGACAGATGGTCTGCCTTCATATATGTCAGTATAGACAGAGGTGCATGGCATGCGGTGAGATGGCCAAGCATGTGCATTTAGCCACATCCATGTAGAAGCCTTCAAAAGACATTTGTAGGAATTTGCATATCTACCAGAGAAGGTATAACTTGACTTGCATCTGTGAGTGCACGTCAGCCACTGTGAGAGGAATTATGTTGAAAATAAAACACTGATTCCTTACTGAATGATTTTTCCCACAATCACTTCTCCCTGATGAGGAATTAATGGGCCTGACAGGTTATAGGAAAGCTGATTATTAGGAAACAAGGGGGTAAAAAGAAACATACATCAAAAATTATACCACATTCCCTGTCTTCTTCTCTGACTACAAATTTTCTCAAAATTCTCTCATTGTTTAGTATCATTGCATGCCCCTATAATGTATGTGCTCCCATAAAGTAATGGCTGTCTCTCATAACATTGTTAAACTAAAGTATCTCAACCATAAGTGAAAACCCAACAGCTGTCCTGGACCATATTCTCTTTTAAATTTAATCTTTCTGATGTATTTTGTCACCTATACACTTAAAGTTCATCTGAAGTGCAATTGGACCCACCTCTGTTATCCCTTGAAATATTTTCCATAACTCCTTTCCTCATTCCTCTTTCTCCTATTCAGGGTTTTCTGCCTTTCCATATCTTTATTAACTTTACTCATGCTTGCCTTCCCTTTCCTACAATCTTATACATCTTCTCCAGCCTTCCCTTTCTATATTTAATAAAAGACTTTTGCAGTTATATCATTAGTCTCATAATGACCCATTCCAGCCAGTTATCCAAAGATTTAGCAAAAATGTTTCTGTTTGAACTCATTAAAGGCACTGGCCTATAATTTCAATGATTTTCCTTTCCCTTATAGCCCCCACTTCAAGCAGTACTATGATTACTGTTTTCTCTTATACTGAGGTAACTATCCCCCTTCCAAGAGCCTTGCAAACTTCCTATGACAATGTCTCTTACACCTCAGATTTATCTGTTTTACAAAAAGTGAATGAAATCTAATCTTTTTCATATGCCATATGTAGACTCAACTATCACTGTCCCTTCACTTCCTGTCTAGTGATTTCCCCTTCCAATTACTTCTTCTCTCTCTCCATCAAACATTCCCATTCCCAGAATCCATCATCTCCCCCTTTTCTAGTTCATTATCTTCTTCCCCATATAAAGCCTCAAAGAACTCCCTGATCTCCCCAGTCTGGATTGTCCTTCTTCCCTTTCTTTTCTCTACTACCAGTTCAACCATTTCTGCTTTTTGATCCTTCAATGTCTTTACATAACCTTTGCTCCAACTTCTCCTCCCCCCTCACATTTCTATTCTTTCTCTATTTCTGACCAGTAATTCCTGATATTCCATCTGAGTCTTTATTCCCTGTATTTTCAGTAACCTTTCTTCTTTCTTTCATTGAGGCAATTTATCCAATATCTTTTACAGTATTCTCAATCTATTTTCTATATGCTTCCGGCACCTATCTACCTTCTTCTCAGTCAACCCTCTGCTTCTCCCTCTCTTTCTACCATCTATTCTGCCCTGAAACCAACTCTTCCTTCTTAAATCTCACCCCAGTCACACCCACCTGTGCTATTCTCATAGGTTGACTATTTCTCCATATCTCTGAGTTTGTCTTCCTTCCTTTTATATGCAGAACTTCCACCTGAACTGTTTCTGATTATTCACCCCACTGTCCATATGGCATCCAACTGGTCATCACTCAGATCTTACCCTTAGATTCCTATAATGACTGCCCCATGCATAAGGCACTTCTAACCAGTAATGTATTAATATGACTTTGGTGTGTGCATCTCTTGTGAAAGAGTACACTCTACTCATTTTATAACATACCCTCCAAACATTACTCAGTCTGTAATGTCCCATCTTCTTTCCAATACATTCTGGCACCTACATCAGTATTCATTTTTTTGCTGAAACACCTCTCTAATGTTTGTTTAAAACTATATAAACATAATTTTACAGCCATCTGTAAACCATCATCTGATAAACCATCTGTCCCCTGACCTTCTTTAAGCAACAGATAAATGTCCTGAACTCTGAAAGATCTTCACAGTTCCACCCGTATATTGGCCCTAGCACATACAACTCAACTTAACTGTACATTTTACCAATGCTCATGTGCCCTCACCATTTTAATTCATTATCTACACATACTAGGTTATGTTAGCAGAACAGGGAAAGGCCAGATGTACAGCATCTAAGATATCTCAGTTTAAGCATACATATTCTATCATTTTTTTTATTAATTTGTCATTAGGTTTAAATAATATTGCATTATTGCATCTTCTTGCTTTTGTACTGTTACTCACTACTGGCAACATCTAAGATAATACTGTAGTGTTGCTGCTAGTGATATTAGGTATATAAAACAAATTAACTATCTCAGTACTGACTGCATTTTTAGATAATTATTGTTCTTGTTACTGATTACTGTTGTGTTCCTGGATTTAAAGCTACTGCTGTATAGTATTGCATTAGAGAAAATAAGGTTTCCTATGGAATATACTTTCATTACTTTGCTGATTGCTATATTGATAGTGCACAGAAACTACTCACTTTAAAGTTATTACACTAAAACAAATAATTTATATTACCTGTAGGTATTAAATTATTGCACCTGTATCCAATGGGTTAGACTATCTGTTGCTTATTGCTTTTACTAGTTAGGTAAAGACCATATATGTTTGGTGAGTAATGCTATTTGATTTAAATTTGTCACTTGTTACTGATTACTTTACTGATCCTTCATATACTACAACAGTCACAGCTCATATCATGTTATCATTTAGCCATATCCCATGTTATCAGCTTTTTCTACTCCAGTTAATTATTTCCATCTGTCTCATAAGTGTAATTTATTAATCTACCTGTTTTGTTATACCCACTTTTATCTGAACTGGCCAATATGGAATCTCAGTCAGCTTTCACCACTTCTATAACCAGCCCGATAGCTCTAGGTATTTTAAGGGAGTGTAGTAACTGCTGCATGCTTACAAAAAACTCTTTTTTTTACCTCACAATGAGCCAGTATGTGAGATGTATACATATTTGCTTAGCTTCAAGGTTAACTTCTCATCTAAGAACAGATCTCTTAAGCACAACATAGATACACTTGCAGCACTGAGCACTTCCATTAAACCAACTTATAGGTTCATAGGTTCATAGGTTCATACTAGGCTATCTGCCCTAGGGCATTTATAAGCCTAGCCAGAGTATGTTTGGCTTTCGCCACCCATTTTAAATTAATTTTGCTATGCCCTTTTTCGAGGTTAGTATACTGTGCCTCTGTCTAACAGTGACACAGAAGTGATACCCGGGGTAAACCTACGATCTCCCATCCATTCATCAAGATTCATCTTGAAGAGAGTCAATGAGGGACTCTGCCTAACATGGACTGGGATTCTACTCCGGAGTGAAGGGAGCCTCTGGGTTATGAATCTGTCCCTCCAGCATGTCCTATTTATTTCAGTGCTGAGGTCCAAGTCTCTCGAGCGTGTAGCTCGATGGGATTTGGATTTTTTGAGGTGCAGGATGTCCCTTAATTCCGGGTTGGACATGGCCTTATACGTCAGGCACAGGTCACCTCTGAGCAGGCGGTATGCCACTGGAGTTTCTTTAACCGGGCAGCATATGGCATCTGTTTGAGCCCTTTGATCCTCTTGGTGAGGTACTTTTGGGGTCTTTCCAGTTGCTGCAGGTGTCTGGTAAGGTACATCCCAAAAGGGGCACTGTACTCGAACATGGGCCTGATGAGGGATGAGTAAAGAGGCACGATGACCTCCCCTAATCTAGATGTGAATCCCTTCATGATTAGGTGGGCTATATAAAATGTTTTTCTAACCACTTTGGCCACATGGTTGTCAAATGAGAGATTGCTATCAACTTGGGTCCCCAGGTCCCTAATTACTTCTTCTGTACTTAATGGATTACCACCTATGTGGTAATTTGTGGGCACTTTGTTTTTGCCAAAGGGGATGACTATACACTTTTTGGCGTTTAGCTTGAGGCCATGGCTCTGGCACCAGTTGCCTGTTTCTATGAGGCCCTTTTGGAGGATGCTTGTGTCGGCTGGAGAGTCAATTATGGCACCCAGTTTGCAGTCATCTGCGAACTTGGTCAGCCACAGTCCTTCCGTGTTGGCCTGTACCTCCGAGAAATATATACCGAACAAGAGAGGTCCCAGGACTGAGCCTTGTGGGACGCCACTTGTAACTGGTTTAGAGTCTGACATGGCTCCAGCAATTCTAACCATGTGGGTTCTGTCCTTGAGCCAGTTTGCAACCCATCTAGTGACATAGGGGTTTATATTTAAGCTGGTGAGGTTATCTATAATGCCTGAGTGGGGTATTGTATGGAAGGCTTTTGCGAGGTCCAGATAGGCTGTGTGGACCACCTTCCCTTCGTCAATGGCCTTGGTGACTGTTTCAAAGAAGTCAACCAGGTTTAAGAGGCAGGATCTGCCCTTAACAAAGCCGAACTGGGTAGGATCTAGTGTCTGTAGGTCCCCAATATCTTTATTTATGAGGTCCATGATGATCCTTTCCATAGCTTTGCAGACCAAGCTAGTCAGGCTTATGGGGCGATAGTTTCCAGGGTCTGTTGAGGCACCACCTTTGAGGAGAGGGACCACTGTTGCTGTACGCCACTCTTTGGGTACATATCCTGTAGTAAGGCTGAGATTGAACAGTAGTTTCATGTTTGGGTTTAGCTCTTCTTGGAGTTCATATAGGACGCAGCCTGGGACACTATCTGGTCCCATTGATGCTGTGTTTTTTGCTTTGGAGAGGGCGGCTCCCACCTGAGCATCTGAGATGTCAGGGGGGCAGCACTCTGCTGGGACAGATATTTGCCCTTTTGGTGGGGAAAGAAGTTTGCGCTGAACCTGTCAGCTAGGATGTTGGCAATGTCTGTGGGTTCGGTGTATTTTTTGTCATTTTGGACTAATTCGGAGCATATCTGGGAATTACCACCCAGGTTCCTAACATAACTAAGGAAAGCCTTGTGATCATCCTTAGTGTCCTGTGCAATTTTTCTCTTGAAGCTGGCCTTTGACGATTTTATGAGTGCCCTTAGTTTTTTGCTAATACTGATCAGAGATGCCTTCCCTTTTTGGGATTTTGCTCTATCATGTAGTAGCTTCCTCCTTCTATTGTATAGTTTGTTTATGGCTGGGGTCCACCAGACAGGTCGTCTGCCTTTGGAGGATTGGGTCTTGGTTTTATTTGGGATTGCATGATCCATGCATTCCTGAAGGTGTTCATAGAATGCATTTATAAAGGATTCTGCGGTCTGGGCCGTATTTTCCACAGGCCCGGGGCTTTGAAGGATTCCACCTCGGTTTTGAGGAGTGTGAAATTTGCTTTAGAGAAGTTTTTCACTGTGGTTTTCTGGGCAGGGGGTGGGGTCGGGATGTGAATATCCAGTGAGATCAGTTTATGGTCTGATCTTACCAGTGAAGGATACACTTCTGGTCTGGAGCATAGAGTCCCCATGTTGGTGATGATCAGGTCCAGTATGTTTTCCCCTCTTGTGGGAGTGGTAACAAGTTGTTCCATAGCATTTGAGTTTATGAATTCTAGGAACCTTTGGGCAAGGGTGTTGGAGCTAGAGTAATGCTCCCAATCTATGTTTGGGTAGTTGAAGTCGCCCAATATAATGGTGTTCGGAGAGACCTTCATATTTTTCAGTGTTCTCAGGAAGGCCGAGTGGGGTTCCTGGGTTTGGGAGGGTGGTCTGTAGCAGGCTATAAACTGGAAGGCAGTTTTACCCACTGTTAGTTGCACATGGATAGTCTCTGATGCTTCATGCTTTGCCACCAACCTGGAGGTGTGGGTATCTTTGATGAATATCGATACTCCCCCTCCTTTTGTGGTTCGGTCCAAGTTTTGGGGCCGAAAAGCATGGTATGAGGTATAACCTGGTAGTGCTGGGGTGCTCTCGGGAGTCCTGAACCAGGTTTCTGTTACTGCACAGATATCGATGTTCTCCATGCTAAGGAGAGTTTTGAGTGCATGCATCTTGAGGTTTAGACTTCTGGCGTTGAGTAGCATTACTCTTAGTTTCTTATCCCTTGTGATACCTATGGAGGTGGGTTTGTCTTTTGAGCCTTGCCTAAAAAAGGCACTATGGGGTTAGCAAGAGCCTTTGCCAATATCCGAAAGCCCAGGGGTGACAGGTGCAAGCCGTCCCTAGCAAAGCATCTTGGCTTGTCGTGCATATCATCCCAAGCTGACAGGCATTGGATCCCCTTTGAATGACACCAATACATAAGCCAATTGTTGAAATTGATCATCTTGTCTTCATATTGTGGCATCATTCTTGGTGAGGGTAAGATGCTACTCAAGGTCAGGGTCATACCAGCCTGGGCTACATGCTCAGAGAGCTCCTCTATGTCTCTTTTCATGTAGTCCAGGGAGGTACACCTCAGGTCATTCACACCAGCATGGACAATGACTGAGTCATATTTGTACTTGCCTTGGAGTGACCTGAGTGCTTGTGTTATGTGGCGGATCCTAGCACCAGACAGGCTGCTCACCGTGACCTTCTCCTTGTTCAGCCTGGTGAGCGGGACGTCAGTGTGCCTGACGATAGAGTCACCTATTACAAGTGTATCAGGTGTGTTGTTTATCCTTCACACTCACAACCACTACCAGAGCATTTAAGAGTCACAAAGGTACAGAGCCCAAGCACTTATGGTCCACTGAGCCTGCATCTATTCATGGTAATGTTTTTACTAATAGGTGACTTCATTATCAGACATATGGACACCACCTTTACTTTAGAAAAGAATAAGGTAACAATTGTCTTTTTGGAGCTAGGAGGGAAAATGTAACAAGGGCTCTTAGATCCCTCTATCCTGACAAATATGATTATGACTTAATAGTGGTACACCCTGGGTTAAATGACCTTAAATGCATCAAAGGCACATGCAGAAGGATGTGATTAAATTTGCCATGCATGTCTGAGGCAGAAAAGGCAATGGTCTTGGGTGGCATGTTGTCATCTCCTAAATTATGCCAAGATTCAAAGACAAGATAAATTTCTTTAACAACTGGTCATGTAGCTGTTATCATTCTAGAGGATCCAGTATTTATCAGCTTGGGATATGATAGCTGACAAGCCACCCTGCTTTATCAAAGCTGGTCTGTGCCTCTCTTATAAAGGCTTTCTCATGATGATTAAAGGCTTTGCTTCTCCCATGGTGCCTTACATAGGAAGAATTCCTCTGATGGACATGCCAACAAAGTAAATTCTAATTTGGAATACATTAATGTGGCTCTACTTAATGCCAGGAATCTCAACTTGAGGTAGTTCTGTAACCAAACACATTAATAAAGCACTCCCTCTATTCCTGAGTATAGTGCATATCATATTTTCAGATTTACTAGCAATTACGGGGGAGTATCTGTATTTGTCAAGGATATCATCACATCATGATAGATTACTCTGGATACCCCATTTGAGCTCACAGATGTCTGAGTGACCATAAAGAAGATTAATTATTTCTCCTTTGTTAGTTATAAAGTGCATGCCCCCTTCTAAACATAGTAGTCATCATAACACATTAGCTGAAACCCACATTATACCCTGTGCCGTTCTACTGGGGGTCTTCAAATATCCATCAAAAAACTGACCAACCTATGCTACCAATAGTCAGCATGCCAAATGCTTCCTTCACATTATAAGTTCTAACTCTATTTAACAGGGGCCCCAATATCCTTAAACTAGTTCTCACAAAAGGTGACCACTCCATATGCATCATCTTGCCTTGTTAAAGCAGACCATAAATTGCTAACCTATTCCTTTAAAACTGTTTGTATGTCCCTACAAATACCTCTGTGTTTAAGGACTTCTCAAAAGGAAACCTTCAGTTACTTTATGGCTTAAAATCTGCTGTAACCCTCCTCTCATGAATCCTATTGAATATGCCTCTGACTTTTACTCCCACTGCATAGTTTTTTGATAAGGCAGTCTATATCTGTATCAAATATAATGAGAAATTTAAAAAAATCTCTTTGGTGGAATACAGAAATAAATAATTAAAAAAGAAGAAAAAGGAATTGCTTAATGCTTATACGATGTTTCCTTCCACCTACCTTAACAGCACATTTAAGCATGCAAATAAAGAGCTTAAGGGAACCATTATGAAGCTCTGACCTGAATGTTAGCTTGTAGCAGTGTCAGTGGTGTGACAGGTATCATGATTGCCTTTGATGCTGGAAGACCAGAAGGCTTTGGCATCCATTCCCACCACAGGTAATTGGATTGCTGATACTGTTTTGCAGTATTGAGGGTGCTGTTCTCTTCAGGTGTTGACCTTTGGAGATTAACTGCAGAGTTTAAACTGAGGAAGAAATGTTAAGAGAGAAATAACTATTATGGAAAAGTCATATGACAAATAGTCCACTTTATAAATATTGGGCATAGTGTGGGTACTGTATAAGCAGAAGTATAAAAACATATTTAGAAGTGGAAAGAAGAATAAAAATAAAGTGGAATTTTATAGAATTGATAGAAAGAGATAGAACAAGGAAGTGACAAAACAAGGGAAATAGAAAAACAGATATACGAAATCAACAGAGAAAAGAAATAAAAATGATACGATATAGGAAACATTTTTTTCTCTAAGAAAAGAAAGAGGAGGCTCCACTTATTTAGTAAAATAAGTAAAATTTACTGAAGGAAGAATGAATGCTATCTTAGATGATGAAAAAAATACAAAATACAAACAAGAATATATTATGCAGGTAGTTGAGAATTTTGTAGAGAAAAATGGTTGGTAAGGAAGAGGAAATAGATGGGCAAGAAGAATGGAAAATGAAAAAAAATCTGAAAAAGTAAATTTTTTAGAAAATGTTATAACAATAGAATAAATACAATAAAAACAATCAAAATGATGAACTTTGAAATGTTTTAATAAATCAAGATGCACAAATTCATCCAGTAAGCACTTTCGTCTACAGTTAGACTTCTTCAGAATAGAAGTAACAGACAAGGTGATAAAAGAAGGTAAGAATGAATCAGTACCAGGATTGGATGGTATAAATGATGTGTATTATAAAGAAATGAATAAAGATGAAAAATACTTTTTTATATAAATAAATAGCCGAAGGAAGGTATAATGGAAGAAGGCATATGTGGTTGAGTGATAATATGTATATGGAAAAAGGATGAAAGAAAATATATAAAAATTGAAAGCCTATAACACTAGGAAATGCTGACTATAAAATATTTACAAAAAGGATGGAAAAAGTTTGCATGAGGTGGTAGAAGAATGGAGCTATGATATAAAAAGAAGGGTGAAAGAAATGTTAATTATAGTGAAATAATTAGTAAAGATGATGCTAAAAGAAAATAAAGTAGTAAGACTGATAGCCTTTGAAATAGCTAAAGCTTAGGTAAAGTGAATCCCGAAGCAATGTATCAGGTTTTAGAGGCATATTCTATAGGAGATAAACCATTAATGTAATAAAGAGATGCCATGAAAATGTATGAGTACAAGTTATGATTAATGCTTGGACAGGAAAAAAAAACAGTACTAATAAAGGAATGAAACAGGAATGACCAATGAGTATGAGCTTATTTGTATTAGCAATGAATGCAGTAGTACAAACGTGTGTATGAAATGAGGCAGTCTAGATGGAGATGAAAGAAAATGCTTTATTAGCAATATGTATGCCATCTGCAGATGATTTAGTTTTGATAACAAAAGAAACAAGGGATAGATCAGTGAATTTGTAATAAAATTTGAAAAGCTTATAAAAATCTGATCTGCAGTTAAAATGAGATATAAGGGATTTGGTGAGATAAAAAAATAATGCACCAGATTTCACAAGAAAGGAAATAAAGATTTTAGGAGTGACATTTGCTTTGTATGAAAGTGTAATAAATCAAAAGAGAGAGATAATGGAACAAATAAAAAAATATTAGCTTGGTAGGAAAGTTTTTATTTATCGTTTCAGCAAAAGACTTATGTGTGTGCATGTGTGTGTGTGTGTGTGTGTGTGTGTGTGTGTGTGTGTGTGTGTGTGTGTATATACATATATATATATATATATATATATATATATATATATATATATATATATATAATATATATATATATATATATATATATATATATATATATATATATATATATATATATATAATATAATATATATATATATATATATATATATATGTATGTATGTGTGTATTTCTCACTCAAATTGAAAAATACTTTTCAGCTTTATTTGAGGCTTAAGACTGAACCCATTGAAATGAGGGATAATTTATCATAAAAAGAATAAGGTAGTTTGGATTAAAAAAAAAAAGTGGTGCATTTAGCATCTGTGCATTTATTTTGGGTAATAAAAAAGGCAAAAGAAAAACAAAAAGAAATTATAGGTAATATGCTATATGAAAAAAATATAAGATGCATGGAAAGAAAAAAGAGAAAGAAAATAGAAAAAAGTAAGAGGTTGGAAGAAAAAATATGAAGATACAATGAAATTATGGAAGTTAAAGTAAGTGAGGTTAATGGGAAAATATAAGTATGGCAGAATACAATTTTTAAAAATTGGTTTAACCCTGGAAGTAATTAAAAAAAAATAAAAAAAAAAAACACAATAAAGGACAGGAGGAAAGGGTTTAGAAATTTTTATGAAGTGGAGGATTTTTTTGTCAAGAATTTTATTAGACAAGTTATTGGTGAAAGGGAATATGAAATATTAGGTGAAGGGAGAAAGAAAATGCATTGAATGTAATAAAGAAGAAATGACAAAACATTTTTTTTTGATAAAATAAAGAATAAAAAAATTCAGAAAAATTTTAAAAATTAAAAAAATTAATATAGGTGGCAAAGATTTAATTGTATAAATATGAATATGATTTTATATAGGAAACATGATAAAGTAATGAAATGTGATACTGATAAACAAGATAGTGTACCGTTTGTGAAAATATGAGTGCTGTGGAAAATGATGTGAACATGTGTTATATAATAGGAAAATGGAAGACGATGTATTAGCTGAAATAAGAAGCTTTGAAAGAGTGGGTGGGTTGATGCTAAATATAAATGAAAAAAGAATGAAAAAAATATAACTGCTTAGTTAAGTTCTTTTGTGTTGAAAATTTGTAAATAGTTGCAAGTATGAATGCAAAATGTGTGTCAACAACGGATTTAAAGTTTTTCATGGTATAAAATGAATGTAAATGTTAATAAAGCTATCCATACTCTTTTCAGTAAGTGCCATGGATTTTTCCATCCATTTTATTTATCACCAACTCAGGCAGATTGGGCTATGGTTTAAAGGGACAGTCCCAGGGATTTTTTGTTTTGATTCAGTCTTTGTTGACATTTCAGGTTTGCCTTTCCGAGCATGCTCACCTTTGGCTGAGGGGGGTGGGGGAAGAGGTGTCAGCCGAATTCCATCTCAAATTGCAGTTGTACTGACAACAGCTTTCCATGTGAGCCATTCATTACTTTAATCTGTGCATTTCACACATTGAGAAAAGTAGTCTTTCAGGCATTTTATGACTTGACTGCTGCTGCTACTCTACATCAGTAATACCAGGCTTTTAAAACATTAGTAAACAGAGGGTTTTTTTTTTGTTTCTTTCATTTCATATTTTATTCTGTGGTCACTGTGAATCCTGGCCAACTACAACAATTTCATGACATGGCTTCTACCTATAGAAAGCATCTGAGTGAGGCAAACAATAGTGGAAACCATATTTCTCTTTCTTTCATGTTTTACTGTATTCTGATTTTTGAATACTAGCCTGGTGTAGTGACTTTCCGACCTGCTAGTAATTCCATAGAAAGCAAGTGTGTGACAGAAAGTTTGAGCATTAGTAGGCACACTCTTCTATTCCTTTTTCAGCTTCTAGTTTGATATGTGCTGATTTCTAAATACTACTAGGCAAATGTACTATTTTTGTGAGCCAGCTGCTTGTACATCTGTAGAAGCATGAGTGATGCAAAGGTTAAAAATTAGTATACACTCATCTTTGCCTTTCACTTCATATTTTATTTTTGCTGATTTCTGACTACTAGACAAATACACTTCCTAGTGTACATGCTACATCTTAGTGAGTTACTGCATTGCATTATATTTTCAACACTTCTTTCTCTTTTAACCTTACATCTGTATTAGTCTGTTTTTAGATCTACTGTTATTATAATATAAACAAATAACTGAAATGATACTGTACAGCTTTTGCCATCATTCTAACAGTTTGCAGTACCTGAGTGTCTTGATTCCTGCTCTTACAATGTTTAGTCCTACATAATAACATTTAAACTGTTTCCATTCCAACTTAATCATGATAGCATATTTCTCAACCTTTTTTTTCACAAAAATCTGGACAAAGCCTAAAATAATAAGGAACAAATGCCCAAAAATAGAGTCAAATTTTAAATACAGCTCTTATAAACTTAGAAAGGTGCTAGAATAATAGGACTTCTTAGTGTGCATTTTTTCTGAAGGATATGAAGTCTGAAACTCAAATGTGTGTCATTATTTAGTAACTTCAATCCTCATTGATTTCCCAGAAAATCAAAATGTTATGAGGAACAGACCAAAAATATGAGGCAAAAATCTGGACATTCAGGGAAAATCTGGACAGTTGAGAAGTATGCGATGGTACTGATGACAGAGCAAAGTGACAGAAAGTACAGTTGTATAATGTACTTCTCTTCTCTGGTGCAGTATTTGGTACAGAAGGGATGTATCGTTATGGACCGTCCGTCATTTGGCCAGTATAAATAAGCTTAAAAGAGATCTTGGTTGTGCTGTACATCACATTTATGCTTCATACAGAGAACATGGGGCAAAAAAGAGACTTACAAATGCAACTACCTAGAAGTCCAGAAGAGAACAGTCGTCATAGGATAAAGGACTCCATATACATCCAGAAGGAAAAAAATGCAGAACAAGAGGGGGTTAGTGGGAGGGAGAAAATACTGCCACAATGAAGAGTAGGACATCTACTGATATGGTAAGATTTTACACAACTGTACTATGTAATTATATATCACTGTTGCAGTATTGGTATAGAAGGGAGAGTAAAAAATCTCAAGAACAGAATGGGAGGTGGAAGGCTGTGAAGAACCCTCAAAAAACCCCACATAAAATGGTTACAGCAAAACCTGCTCTGGCCCTGGAAACATTAGGAAGGTTTGTGGCATGCACTGTGGTGGCAGGACAGGTAGCTTTCATCCTTCTAAGTTGGGAACTGCTGATTGAGAGCCCAGTGTCTGTTATTCTTAAAGTGTATTCATTCTGGTTTAAGCACTTGGGCTTCAGGCCAGTTATTTTACATTAAGACCGTTTGTGGTCTGCACTCTTGTGGGAGAAGAGGCTGGACTCTACCCTTCTGAGCTGGGAATTTCTGGTTAAAGGTTTATAGTGCCTGAATATTTGAACTGTATCTTACTGAAATTGGTACACCTTGTTTGCTGTAGCATAGACTAGATCCAGCCCTGCTGAATCTAGCTTTGTTTATATGTTTGTTGTTTGTTTGTTTGTTATTTCCCTGGAACGGTAATTCCACCTAATACGCGGCTTCTCAGCGCTTCTGTGGATCACTAGTGATATCTGCATTGCTTACTGTACTTATTTCCTTGTTTCACTTGAAAGAAAGTTACTGTTTGTCATTTTTACATTTAAGTTACTAGTAACACATTGCACTTAAGTTACCTGGCACTTGCTCACTAAAGCAATTATATAAGTCAGCACTAAAAATTAAAAGCACTACACCCTCACTCCCCACTGGCCCTGGTTTTCAATTATTAAGGAATTCCCAATATTATTCTAGCATGTCCAAAGGTCAGTTGTTAATCTCCTCTCCGGTCCAGCTGGTGAATCTGGGAATCTTGAGGCAATGTTACAACTGCCTCATGTACACAGACAACCCTCTCCTCCTCCCAACAAATTCCAACACATGTGAGAGATGCAACCATATAGCCAAACTGGAGGCTAAGCTCTCTCAACTCAGTACTGGCATAACCAGTCAGGAGGAGAAGGAAACCACACTCACTACAATTCCAGTCTCACATAGACCAACCACAACAGCAAACCAAACACATAATCACACAAAAACATACTCGGAGGCTCTAAATAAAGATCTGCCGAAGCAGCAGAGACCTCCAAAGCAGACACCCAAGCAGCCGCTACCCCAAAACAAAACACATGCAACACATATCTCACAAAGCCAGTGTGCCAAACAGTCACAGCCCTTAAGACTAAACAACACACCTGATACACTTGTAATAGGTGACTCTATCATCAGGCACACTGACGACCTGCTCACCAGGCTGAACAAGGAGAGGGTTACAGTGAGCAGCCTGTCGGGCGCTAGGATCCGCCACATAACACAAGCACTCAGGTCACTCCAAGGCAAGTACAAATATGACCCAGTCATTGTCCATGCTGGTGTGAATGACCTGAGACGTACCTCCCTGGACTACATGAAAAGAGACATAAAGGAGCTCTCTGAGCATGTAGCCCAGGCCGGTATGACCCTGACCTTGAGTAGCATCTTACCCTCACCAAGAATGATGCCACAATATGAAGACAAGATGATCAATTTCAACAATTGGCTTAAGTACTGGTGTCATTCAAAGGGGATCCAATGCCTGTCAGCTTGGGATGATATGCTCGACAAGCCACGATGCTTGCTAGGGATGGCTTGCACCTATCACCCCTGGGCTTTCAGATATTGGCAAAGGCTCTTGCTTCCACCATAGTGCCTTTTTTAGGCAAGGCTCAAAAGACAAACCCACCTCCATAGGTATAACAAGGGATAAGAAACTAAGAGTAATGCTACTCAACGCCAGAAGTCTAAACCTCAAGATGCACACACTCAAAACTCTCCTTAGCATGGAGAACATCGATATCTGTGCAGTAACAGAAACCTGGTTCAGGGCTCCCGAGAGCACCCCAGCACTACCAGGTTATACCTCATACCATGCTTTTCGCCCCAAAACTTGGACCGAACCACAAAAGGAGGGGAGTATCGATATTCATCAAAGATACCCACACCTCCAGGTTGGTGGCAAAGCACGAAGCATCAGAGACTATCCATGTGCAACTAACAGTGGGTAAAAGTGCCTTCCAGTTTATAGCCTGCTACAGACCACCCTCCCAAACCCAGGAACCCCACTCGGCCTTCCTGAGAACACTGGAAAATATGAAGGTCTCTCCAAACACCATTATATTGGGTGACTTCAACTACCCAAACATAGACTGGGAGCATTACTCTAGCTCCAACACCCTAGCCCAAAGGTTCCTAGAATTTATAAACTCAAATGCTATGGAACAACTTGTTACCACTCCCACAAGAGGGGAAAACATACTGGACCTGACCATCACCAACATGGGGACTCTATGCTCCAGACCAGAAGTGTATCCCTCACTGGTAAGATCAGACCATAAACTAATCTCACTGGATATTCACATCCCGACCCCACCCCTGCCCAGAAAACCACAGTGAAAAACTTCTGTAAAGCAAATTTCACACTCCTCAAAACTGAGGTGGAATCCTTCAAAGCCCCGGCCTGTGGAAAATACGGCCCAGACCGCAGAATCCTTTATAAATGCATTCTATGAACACCTTCAGGAATGCATGGATCATGCGATCCCAAATAAAACCAAGACCCAATCCTCCAAGGGCAGATGTCCTGTCTGGTGGACCCCAGCCATAAACAAACTATACAATAGAAGGAGGAAGCTACTAAATGATAGAGCAAAATCCCAAAAGGGAAGGCATCACTGATCAGTATTAGCAAAAACTATGGGCACACATAAAATTGTCTAAGGCCAGCTTCGAGAGAAAAATTGCACAGGACACTAAGGATAATCACAAGGCTTTCTTTAGTTATGTTAGGAACCTGGGTGGTAATTCCCAGATATGCTCAGAATTAGTCCAAAATGACAAAAAATACACCGAACCCACAGACATTGCCAACATCCTAGCTGACAGGTTCAGCACAAACTTCTCCCCACCAAAAGGGCAAATATCTATCCCAGCAGAGTGCTGCCCCTGACATCTCAGATGCTCAGGTAAGAGCCACCCTCTCCAAAGCAAAAACACAGCATCAATGGGACCAGATGGTGTCCTGGCTGCCCTACATGAACTCCAAGAAGAGCTAAACCCAAACATAAAACTACTGTTCAATCTCAGCCTTACTACAGGATATGTGCCCAAAGAGTGGCGTACAGCAACAGTGGTCCCTCTCCATAAAGGTGGTGCCTCAACGGATCCTGGAAACTATCGCCCCATAAGCCTGACTAGCTTGGTCTGCAAAGCTATGGGAAGGATCATCATGAACCTCATAAATAAAGATATTGGGGACCTACAAACACTGGATCATACCCAGTTCGGCTTTGTTAAGGGCAGATCCTGCCTTTTAAACCTGGTTGATTTCTTTGAAACAGTCACCAAGGCCATTGACGAGGGGAAGGTGGTCCACACAGCCTACCTAGACCTCGCAAAAGCCTTCGATACAATACCCCACTCGGGCATTATAGATAAGCTCACCAGCTTAAATATAAACCCCTATGTCACTAGATGGATTACAAACTGGCTCAAGGACAGAACCCACATGGTTAGAATTGCTGGAGCCATGTCAGACTCCAAACCAGTTACAAGTGGTGTCCCACAAGGCTCAGTCCTGGGACCTCTCTTGTTCGGTATATATTTCTCGGAGGTACAGGCCAACACGGAAGGACTGTGGCTGACCAAGTCCGCAGATGACTGCAAACTGGGCACCATAATCAACCCACCAGCCGACACAAGCATCCTCCAAAAGGGCCTCATAGAAACAGACAACTGGTGCCAGAGCCATGGCCTCAAGCTAAATGCCAAAAAGTGCATAGTCATCCCCTTTGGCAAAAACAAAGTGCCCACAAATTACCACATAGGTGGTAATCCATTAAGTACAGAAGAAGTAATTAGGGACCTGGGGACCCAAGTTGATAGCAATCTCTCATTTGACAACCACGTGGCCAAAGTGGTTAGAAAAACATTTTATATAGCCCACCTAATCATGAAGGGATTCACATCTAGATCAGGGGAGGTCATCGTGCCTCTTTACTCATCCCTCATCAGGCCCATAATTGAGTACAATGCCCCTTTGGGATGTACCTTACCAGACACCTGCAGCAACTGGAAGGACCCCAAAAGTACCTCACCAAGAGGATCAAAGGGCTCAAACAGATGCCATATGCTGCCCAGTTAAAGAAACTCCAGCTCTACTCAGTGGCATACCGCCTGTTCAGAGGCAATCTGTGCCTGACGTATAAAGCCATGTCCAACCCGGAATTAATGGACATGCTGCACCTCAGAAAATCCAAATCCCATCGAGCTATGCGCTCGAGAGACTTGAACCTCAGCACTGAAATAAATAGGCCATGCTGGAGGGACAGATTCATAACCCAGAGGCTCCCTTCACTCTGGAATAAAATCCCAGTCCAGGTTAGGCAGAGTCCCTCGTTGACTCTCTTCAAGAGGAATCTTGATGAGTGGATGGGAGATCGTAGGTTTACCCCGGGTATCACTTCTGTGTCACTGTTAGACAGGGGCACAGTATACTAACCTCGAAAAAGGGCATAGGAAAATAAATTTAAAATGGGTGGCGAAAGCCACACACATTCTGGCTAGGCTTATAAATGCCCTAGGGCAGATAGCCTTGTATGAACCTATGAACCTATGAACGTATATCCAACTTATAATGCTTAGTAAAGGTATGCACTGAAGACCAAGTAGCAACCTCAGGGATGGAACTGGGTGTTTAACCCTTTCAAGAAGGCACCAGAAGAGGCAACAGCCCTAGTGGAATGAGCTCTAACAAAAGCAGACAGAGATTTGCCATGAAAAGAATAACAAAAATAAATGGCCTCAGATATCCTGAAGTAGATGGTTTGTTTAGAAACAGCCAAACCAAAGACCTGGAATGAAAGGAAATAAAAAGCTGATCAGACTTATGGATAGTCCTAATTTTATCTAAATAGTACCTGAGCTGTCTGTGCAAATCCAAGGACTGCAGGTACTTCTCACTACCAGACTGAGGACTAAGGAAAAAGGCAGGTAGTTGTAATGACTGATTTAAGGACAACTCTGACTACAATGGGCATAAAAGAAGGTTTAGTACAAAGGGACTCCCTGTCTCTGTGAATAACCAAAAAGGGAGGAAAGTCCATAAGGGCCTGGAGCGGAGAAACCTTCTGAGCAGAAGTAAGAGCCAACAACAAAACAGTCTTCCAGGTACAATGTTGCAAAGAAGCAGAATCTACAGGCTCAAAATGAGTCTGTGTCAATTTGTCCGAAACAAAATTAAGGTCCCAAGGAGGAGGAAGAATATGCTTTCTTGGAGGCCTAAAATGCAGGACGCCTTTAAAAAATTGTTTGATCTCAAAATGAAAGGTCAAAGGAGGATTCAAGGGCAGACAAGCAGAAATGGCTGACAAATGGGCCTTTCATGGAAAAATAGGCCAAGCATGACTGGAGCAACTCATATAAATGAGAAGACCCCCACAGACAGAGGACCCTGGTTATGACCATGGCACTAACCAAAAATATTTTCCATTTGAACATAAAACATTTTCTGGTTGAGGGTTTCCTTACATCCTGTAAAACACTTAACACATCCAGATGTGCATGAAAGGGATCAAAACCCTATTACCCACAATGTCAATTGCAGAGTGGACAAGTTTGGATGGATGACAGACCTCTTGTCCTGTGAGAAGATCCAACCCCTGAGGTAACGTGTGATGGTTACCCATGGCCAGATGCATTATTTCTGACAGAGTAGTCCACAATTAATTTTTAAAATCTGACAATTCATTATAGTCCCAAAAAATATGTTCACAATTACTTCTTTCTTCCCCATCAAACCTTCAGCATTTCAATCTACCTGAGGAAACTTCCTTCGAGACTGCTTGGGGTATGAAAATACCTATACAAACACCTCCAAGCAAAAATCCTAAATCTTCTAGATTTTGTATGCTTGGGAGCCTTACATATTTCCTCCTCTGTTTCTTTATGAACTTATAGTTATCATGCAATATTTTGTATGCCCTACTAATTATCCCCCCACACCCCCGGCTAATTATAAATACTAACTCTGAGATCATATAATCCACATGGAAAGCAAATACTTCCGTACTCATGGATTGTTGATCTCGTACACCTGTCAAATACCTGTCTGTCAACCCAATGGTGTCACTCATCTTCATGCTGCAGCACTTGCCTTGTACTCCGAAGCTTGGCACCCGTATATATCAATGTCCTTGGCATACATACACACACACACACACACACACACACACACACACACACACACACATATAAACCAAAACAATTAAGTCCAGCACTAACAAGGAAAATAAAAACCTATTTATTCGCAAAAGGTTACAATGGTCAGAAGAGAAAAATCCGTCAGCAAACTGCAGTGACTCCACTTATGGAGCATCTTCAGTGCATGATAAAAGTAAATCACTAAAAAAATATGCTTTTAAATAGTAAATTCACACACAGTGTGACTCAAATCGATTCAACATTTAAAGATCTTTTTTTTTCAGCTATTCCCCTTAGCGGATCAAGCGTTTCCATTTCTTCCTGTCCTCTGCATCTTGCTCTGTCACACCAACCACTTGCATGTCCTCTCTCACCACATCCATAAACCTTATCTTAGGCCTTCTTCTTTTCCATTTACCTGGTGGCTCCATCCTTAGCATCCTTTTTGCAATATAACCAACATTCCTCCTCAGCACATGCCCAAACCAATGCAATTTCGCCTCTCTGGCTTTGTCTCCAAACTGTCCAATCTCAGCTGACCGTCTAATATACTTATTCTTTATCCATTTCATCCTAGTCACACCCAGTGCAAATCTTAACATCTTTAACTCTGCCACATCCAGCTCTGACTCCTGCCTTTTTGTCAATGCCACTGTCTCCAACCATATTTCCTTTTCACTCTTACTGGTACTTGTCTGTCACAAATCACTCCTGACACTTTTCGCCTCCCACTCCACCCTACCTGTACTCTCTTCTTCGCCTCTCTTCCACACTCGCCATTACTCTGAACTGCTGATCCCAAGTATTTAAACTCATTCACCTTCCCCAGCTCTACTCCCTGCATCCTCACCATTCTTCTATGCTCCCTCTCAACTACCTAACTAACTAAAAATCAACTACCAATCATTAGCGGACCGGATTTCCGCTGTGGCAACCCCTAACCAGGAAAAGCTGAAAGACACAACAACTTTAGGGTTAGGAGTAGGGTTTGGTTAGTGTATGTATGTGGTTTATTTATTTTGTTTGGGTAGGTAGTATGTAGTGGGTGGTGGGGTTGGCCGACTATGAACATTCGATATTTTAAATTTTGCGGTTTAGTGCGTTCAGTATTTTCGCGGTTTGAGTAATATGTGTCGCTGTTTTGGTATTTGATGTAATGGATTTTCATTGTTTTAATATAGACCCCCCCCCTCGTACATACCCTGTACCACTCTTACATACTTCTCTGCTACTCCCAACTTCCTCATACAGTACCACAACTCCTCTCTAAGCACCCTGTCATATGCTTTTCTAAGTCCACAAAGACACAATGCAACTCTTTCTGACCTTCTCTGTACTTGTCCATCAACAGTCCTCAGAGCAAACATCACATCTGTAGTGCTCTTTCCTGGCATGAAACCATACTGCTGATCACTAATCATCACCTCTCTTGTTAACACAGCTTCCACTACTCTTTCCCATAACTTCATGCTGTGACTGATCAGTTTTATCCCTCTGTAGTTACTACAGGTCTGCACATCACCCTTATTCTTAAAAAGCAGTACCAAAACACTTTTTCTCCGCTCCTCAGGCATCCTCTCACTTTCCAAGATTTCATTAAACAATCTGGTTAAAAACTCTACTGCCATTTCTTGTAAACACCTCTATGCTTCCACAGGTATGTCATCTGGACCAACAGCCTTTCCATACTTCATCCACTTCATAGCTATCCTTACTTCCTCCTTGCTAATCTGTTGCACTTCCTGATGCACTATCTCCACATCATCCAACCTTCTGTCTCTCTCTCTCTCTCTCTCTCTCATTCTCTTCATTCATCAGCCTTTCAAAGTACTCTTTCCATCTGCTCACCATACTCTCCTTGCTTGTGAGTAAGTTTCCCTCATTGTCCTTTATCACCTTTACCTGCTGTGCATCTTTCTTAGCTTGGTCCCTCTGTGTAGCCAATTGTACAGGTCCTTTTCTCCCTCCTTAGTGTCCAACCTTTCATACAACTCTCCGTATGCTTTATCCTTAGCTTTCACCACCTCTCTCTTTGCCATGAGCCTCATCTCTTTATACTCCTGTCTACTTTGCTCATCTCTCTGACAATCCCACTTCTTCTTTGCCAACATATTTCTCTGTATACTCTCCTGTACTTCATCATTCCACCACCAGGTCTTCTTGTCCTCCTTCCTCTTTCCAGATGTCACACCAAGTACCTTTCTAGCTGTCTCCCTTACTAGCTCTGCTGTAGTTACCCAGTTTTCAGTAACTCTTCACTGCCATCTAGTGCCTGTCTTAACTCTTCCCTGAACTCCACCTCACAATCACCCCTTTTCAACTTCCACCATTTGATCCTTGGTGCTGCCCTCACACTCCTCCTCCTCTTCTTGATCACCAACATCATCCTATAGACCACCATTCTATGCTGCCTAACTACACTTTCCCCTGTCACCACTTTACAGTCTCCAATCTCCTTCAGACTGGCCCTCCTGCATAGGATATAATCCACCTGTGTGCATCTTCCTCCACTCTTGTATGTCACCCTATGCTCCTCCCTCTTCTTAAAATATGTATTCACCACAGCCATGTCCAACCTCTTCACAAAATCCACTACCATCTGACCTGCATTCCTCTCCTTAACACCATACCTACCCATCACCTCTTCATCCCCTTTGATCCCTTCACCAACATGCCCACTGAAATCTGCTACAATCACCCTTGGGTACAGTCATCACCACTTCATCCAACTCACTCCAAAATTTTTCTTTCCCATCCATCGCACATCCAAATTGAGCATATGCGATAACAACATTCATCATTACACCAACAGTTTCCAGGTTCATAAACATTAGTCTATCCAACACTCTTTTCACCTCCAAAACACTCTTGGCATACTGTTCCTTCAGGATAAACCCTACCCCATTTCTCCTCCCATCCACTCCATGATAGAACAATTTGAACCCACCTCCGATACACCTGGCCTTACTCCCCTTCCATCTAGTCTCTTGCACACACAACATATCAGCCTTCCTTCTGTCCATCTTATCAGCTAGCTCTCCCTATACATGTCATACTGGCAACATTCAAAGTTCCTACCCTTAATACAACACTCCTAACCTTTCTCCTCTCTTCCTGCCTTCGAGTATGCTTTCCCCCTCTTCTACTCCTTCTCCTTTGGCCAACAGTAGCCCAATTTATGCCAGCACCCTGTTGTCTAACAGTACTGGTGGTGGCTGTTGTTAACCCAGGCTTCGACCTATCCGGTATGGAAATCTGTATTGTTGTCCACATATGTCATTTGATAAAAGTTTTACACCGGATGCCTTTCCTGATGCAACCCTCCCCATTTATCCGGGCTTGGGACTGTGATGAAGAAATGCACTAGCTTGTGCATCCCAGTGGCAGCAGATATGGCTGTCTATTAAAAAACAAGCAAAAGACACATCTAACTGTGATACATGCTATCAATGTTAATACTAAAATATCGCTGTTTTTTATATTAGTAACCATTCATACTAATAATTTAATAAAGAACTAGATCAATTTTTCCCAAAAATAAGTGAATAAATGTGTAAAAAATGTATAAAAAATAATAAAGCCATTTGGAAACATAGTATGTAAATTCATCTTGTCCTGGGCTATATGTAGCTCCTTATCTAGGAATCCAGCTTGTTTCTTTTTTATCAAGTATTATTTGCCAACAAGATTTATCAGCATTTTTAGTATTAACCCAATCTATTCCAATAATGTACTCTCTCTCTCTCTCTCTCTCTATATATATAGATATATATATGCATGGGTCCCCTTCACATGAACGACTTTTCACAAAGTCGACTTTCATATGGCTGAGACCATATGATCGACTTTTGAAAAGCTGACTATGGGGAATTGCTATCTCCATACATTGCGGAATGGGGAAATTTCCCTCTTCAGCACTGTAGTGTGATCTCGGAGTTGGTATATTTAAGTTACAGTGGGGGTGGAGGTGAAGTTAGAGCTAGATTTATCAGCCACTAGATTTGCTATGCCACCCTGGTCAGTGAAGGTTGTGGAATTTATCACCAGTTCTGAACACTGCTGAGTATTATCTTTAAGGTTCCTGACATAGCCGAAGAAGGCTTTGTGACTATCCTTAGCCAGGGAGGCTATCTTGACCTTATGACTCGGCTTTCCTGAAAACATTGAAGAACATGAAGATCTCTCTGAACACCATTATATTGGGCGACTTCAACTACCCAGACATAGACTGGGAGCATTACTCAAGCCCCAGCACCTTAGCCCAAAGGTTCCTGGAATTTATAAACTCAAATGCTATGGAACAACTAGTCACCACTCCCACAAGAGGGGAAAACATACTAGACTTGATCATTACCAACATGGGGACTCTATGCTCCATACCAGAAGTATATCCCTCATTGGTAAGATCAGACCATAAATTAATTTCACTGGATATCCACATCCCAACCCCACCCCAGCCCAGCAAACCACAGTGAAAAACTTCTCAAAAGTGAACTTCACACTTCTCAAAACCAGTGGGATCCTTCAAGGCCCCAGGGCCAGTGGAAACTACAGCCCAAACTGCAGAATCCTATATAAACGCATTCTACGGACATCTCCAGGAATGCATGGATCATGCTATCCCAAACAAAATCAAGACCCAATCATCCAAAGGCAGGTGTCCAGTCTGGTGGACCCCAGCCATAAATAAACTGTACAACAGAAGGAGGAAGCTACTACATGATAAAGCAAAATCCCTAAAAGGGAAGGGATCTGTGATCAGTACTAGCAAAAAATTATGATCCCTCATAAAATCCTCCAAGGCCAGCTTCGAGAGAAAAATTGCACAGGACACTAAAGACAATCATAAGGCTTTTTTCAGTTATGTTAGGAACCTGGGATGCAACTCCCAGACTTGTTCTGAGTTGATTCTAAATGACAAAAAATACACTGAACCCACAGACATCGCCAATATCCTGGCAGACAGGTTCAGTGCAAACTTCTCCACCCCCCAAAAGAGCAAGTATCTATCCCGGCAGAGTGCAGCCTCCCAAACATCTCTGATGCTCAGGTGAAGGCCCCTCTCCAAAGCAAAAACACTGCTTCCATGGGACCAGATGGCGTCCCGGGTTGCGTCCTACATGAACTCCAAGAAGAACTAATCCCTCAAGTAAAACTGCTGTACAATCTCAGCCTCACTACAGGATATGTGCCCAAAGAATGGCGTACAGCAACAGTGGTCCCACTCCACAAAGGTGGCCTCTGGACCCTGGAAATTATCGCCCCATAAGCCTGACTAGCCTAGTCTGCAAGGCTATGGAAAGGATCATCATGGAACTCATAAACAAAGACATTGGGGACCTACAGGCACTAGATCCTACCCAATTTGGCTTCATCAAGGTCAGATCCTGCCTTTGGAACCTGGTCAACTTCTTCGAAACAGTCACCAAGGCCATAGATGAAGGGAAGGTAGTCCACACAGCCTATCTGAACCTCACAAAGGCATTTGACACAATACCCCACTCGGGCATCATAGATAAGCTATCCAGCCTAAATATAAACCCCTATGTCACAAGATGGGTCGCAAACTGGCTCAAAGGCAGAACCCACAGAGTCAGAGTTGCTGGAGCCATGTCAGACACGAAACCGGTCAAAAGTGGTGTCCCACAAGGTTCTGTCCTGGAACCTCTCTTGTCTGGTATTTACTTTTCTGAGGTACAGGTCAACGTGGGAGGACTATGGCTCACCAAGTTCGCAGATGACTGCAAACTGGGCGCCATAATCGACTCTCCAGCTGACACAAACATCCTTCAAAAAGGTCTCGCAGAGATGGATAACTGGTGCCAGAGCCATGGTCTAAAGCTAAATGCCAAAAAGTGTATAGTCATACCCTTTGGCAAAAACAATGTGCCCACAAATTACCACATAGGTGGTAACCCATTAAGTACAGAGAAAGTAATTAGGGATCTGGGGACCCAAGTTGATAGCAATCTCTCCTTTAACAACCACATTGCCAAAGTGGTTAGAAAGACCTTCTACATAGCCCACCTCATCATGAAAGGATTCACATCTAGATCAAGAGAGGTAATCGTGCCCCTTTATTCATCCCTCATCAGGCCCATCATAGAATACAATGCCCCCTTTGGGATGTACCTTACCCGACACCTGCAGCAATTAGAAAGACCCCAATAGAACCTCACCAGGAGGATCAAGGGACTCAAACAGATGCCATATGGTGCTCAGTTAAAAAAAACTCCAGCTCTACTCAGTTGCATACCACCTACTTCGAGGCGATCTATGCCTGACATATAAAGCCATGTCCAACCCAGAATTAATGGACATGCTTCACCTCAGTAAATCTAAATCCCTTAGAGCCATGCGCTCGAGGGACTTGAACCTCAGCACAGAAATAAATAGAACATGCTGGAGGGACAGATTCATAACCCAGAGGCTCCCTTCACTCTGGAATAGAATTCCAGTTCATGTTAGGCAGAGCACCTCACTGACTCTCTTCAAGAAGAATCTCGATAAGTGGATGGGGGATCGTAGGTTTGTCCCGGGGATTACTTCTGTGTCACTATTAGACAGAGGCACAGTAAACTAAACTTTAAAAAGGGGGCACAGTATACTCAAATCAAGGGGTGGCGTAAGCCAAACACAATCAGGCTAGGCTTATAAATGCCCCAGGGCAGATAGCCTAGTATGAACCTATGAACCTATGAACCTATAATTGGTATTATCGTTGGACTTTATTAAACCTCTTAGTTTCTTATTTAGATGAATCAGAGAGCTCTTGTCTCAAGTTGCTCATTCTGATTGTGGCCATGACTTCTTTCTTTTGTTATATAGTCTGTTAAGGTAAGGATTCCACCTGTGTGGTTTATTTTTGGTGTTATATCTGGGCTTACCTCTGGCAGCCTCAATGCAGCCATTTACATGTTTGTGCAGGGTCCTATCAGAGAGCCTTTCTGCTTGCTTGTGCTGTACTGAGTGAAAAGGAATTGTCTTGGTGCCGCATATAAAATATATAATATAGTTAAATGTATTGCTGTCATTGGCGACCAAAATCAACCGCCTGGCTCCAATCTAGGTGCATTCAAGCAATAAATGTAATAATGAATGCCCAATATTTACCTTAAAATTCTAATTCTCTAACATCTTAGTTACTATTTTTATTTTCAGATAAAAAGATATGGAACCCTAGGAGCATAATTTGCATAGCTGTTAAGAGAAAGATGATATGCACCTGCATATAGTTTTTTTAAAACAGTCAAGTGTTACACAAAAAAAAGCACAATGCTTCCCCACATTTTTAGAACTTCATTAGGCAACAAACATCAGTGTAGAAATGGAAACTTAGGATGCATGTTTAAAGCACCAGTACAAATTCTTAAGACAGACCCTGGTCAGCTGACATAGGACTATCTCTACATTTCAAAGGGACTTACTAAGTGTGTGTTCCAAAGTGAAGATAAAACGAAAAAAAAAAAATGTTGGCACTTTCTGTTGTAATACCATTGTTCAGCTTTGGATCTTAACTATTCTCAGTCCTCTCCCCATCAAGAGAGAGGTTCTCCCTCCAAAGTATGTGGAAGCCCTTCAATAAATGACCCCTAGAGTAGTCTGGCCATGTATTGACAAGCAGTTGTGACATCAAAATGCAACATTTCCCCCAAAGGCCCTGTCAGTAAATTGTCCATATATGCACAGGCACTTAGACATCAAATGAAACCTTTCCTACAGGATCCCTCTAGCAGTGTAACTACACATGCACAAGCACTGAAATGACACCAAAATAAAACCTTTTTCCCAATGACGTCCTGCAGTAGTTTGCCCTTGTAGGTATAAGCACTTAAATAACATGAAAATGGAATTTTTCATTCACACCCTCTCAATTAATTCGGTCTTGTATGCACCAACTCTTAAATTACATCGAAATGAAATATTAGCCAAAAAAAAACACACCATTAGTTTTCCCTTGTATGCACAAGCAGTTACATGATATCGAAATGAAACATCAGCTCAAATTAACCCTCCAGTGGTTTGCCCACGTATGCACAAGCACTTAAATGACATCAAAATATAACATTTTCCACAACAACCCTACCAGTACTTTGCCCATGTATGCACAAGCAGTGAAATGACACCAAAATGAAACCTTTTCCCTATGACCCCTCCAGTACTTCAGCCAGGTAGGTAGGTACAAGCACTTAAATGACATGAAAATGAAATATCTCACCCACAACCCCTCTATTATTTCACTCATGTATGCACAGACTCTTAAATGACACCAAATTGAAATATCAGCCCCCCGCACAACCCCTCCAGTAGTTGCCCATGTATGCACAAGCTAAAAATAATGGATGGACAAAGATCCAAAACCAGGGACAGTTTTTAATTATTAATCTTATAAACTTAGAAATAACAAGTTACATATTAGAATGCATTTTCATTATTATCTAAAGTCTCAAACTAAAAGTAACATCTGTCCATAATGATTTGCCACAAAACTGCAAATTTAATGAGGAATGGGTCGATAATATGAGGTACAAATCTGGGCATTCTGCAAAAATTCAGACAGTAGTGAAGCCAACCTTCCACACAGCTATTTCTTAAGGAAAATATAAAGAGAAGCTGAGGAAGGGACAAACAGCTCTCATTCTGAAGTAAAACAACTTCTGGTTAACAAATTTGCTCAGAGACCTCCTAATCCTCAGAGAGAATATCTGGCATGAATGGAAGTGCAACCCCACAAACATCTCACAACTACACAGTTACACAACCTTGCAAAAAAGACGGACACCACAAAACCTAATTAAACCCTTACTTATAAAATTAGTCTACTTCTTAATGTAGAAAAGATGGAAGTTGGAAAGAAGTGTAAAGTTTTGGTAGGATTAGATTACATGAGTATAGATAGGGACATAAGAAATGTTCCGGATGAGGATACATGTGAAAGTAAGAAGGGACTAACTCGATAGCTGTCTTCCCACTCTCTTGGTCTGTCCCACGCAACTAGAGCCAGGAAGAGAATGGGACAGTAGGAGGTCTATTCAGCAGCTGTGTCACGTATGTGTCAGGCTGCTGACTTCATAGTTCTGGGTCCTAGTGCCTGCCATATTCAAACCCCCACTTCAGAAAAGTGCTACTGTACTCTGAATTGCTGCACAACTGGGTCAAATCACAAAACAATATTAAGTACAGTTTGCAATGACTGCAAACTGTACTTAACATTGTTATGTGATTTGGGGGCTTGGAGGCAGCATTACTAGCTGTCCAGGCCAGCATGTGGCCGACTGGCCACTGATTCGACACCCCTACTATAAGGTACCATGAGTTAAACTTAATCTCTGTATGAAATCATTTAATTTATTCCCATTATTCTGCTCTTTGCTTATTTGTTTCTTTAAATATTAATTTCAGTTAGGTAACCATGTAAGTGGCCTGGCGGACAGACTCTTCAGTCACAACCTGACCTCCATGGTAGACACAAACAGAAAATGGAAAATGAAATAAAGTAATATACCACTTTCAGAAAGAATGTCAAACAATTTGTCAAAATGCAGAAGTGGAAATCAAGCAATATGATAGATAAACATATAAGAAATGGAACTGAGGGCAAACTAGAACTACAACTTTGAAGACCAAACTAATAAAACTGGAGATTAAATATGTGTGAGTCAAGATCAGGAAAATTTTGAAAAAGAACATAAATATATTGCGCATAATAGAAAATCATTTTGTATATATATATATATATATAGTTTACTATCAAAACTTTGATTGGCACTTACAAAAAGCTGGGGGGGGGGTCATTTTCAAGTTTTCATAATGCCGATCAGAAAAATGTTCGACTCCACAGTAGCGAATGATACTGTGCATTCACTAATGTTGAATTGAAGTTCTGATAACAGATTGCACTACAGTGGGGATCGGGAAATTTACCCTTTTTTCACTAAAGTGCAATCTCAAAGTTGGAATATAAAATATGTAGGGTGTTGGGGGTGCAGGAGGCTTGGCACCCTGCAGAAACATTACTGGTAACACAGACATTCGACAATGAAGCTTCCGGTGTTCAAATGTCAATTCCATGTTATAATTTCCAAAATGTTGGTAATTCTTTAATACCAATTTCGGCAAACTGATTTGATCAAAAGGTGGAAAATTATTTAGATTTTCCACATTTTGATTGTAAACCTCTCTCTCTCTCTATAAATATATATATATATATATATAAACATGTGTTTACATATATATATATATATATATATATATATATATATATATATATATATATACATACACACACACACACACACACACACACACACACACACACACACACACACACGCACACAAAGATATGATAGGACTGATAATCTACAAAGTAACACAGCAGATTATAAATACATTTACAAAATCTTATTCAAAACAGTTTTGGTTGTGCAAAGCTAGTGAAACATTGTGCTAATAACATCCCGTTCACTTCAGATACTGAAATGAAATTACATTACATTATATTAAAACATAAATATGCACACATTCACACAAAGGACAGGGATGAAATAGAATTAGTAACAATGACCTTAGAACACTTTTTATTTTATTTATTTATTTAACATTTGTTGACTGGGAATGTCCGACTAGGTTCCACAGATCCTGTTTTCAGTGGAGGCCCGGGGAGAAATGCTCCAGAAGCATGTCTTTAGAATGTGGGAGGAAACCAGAGTACCCAGAGGAAACCCACGCGAACGCAGGGAGAACATGCAAACTCCACACAGAAGGCACCCCAGCCGAGAATCGAACTGGAGAACCTCTTGCTGTGAGGTGACAGCATTAACCACTGCACCACTGCACCACCCATGAAATTACAGAATCATTGTATTTGTTATTCACCAGGTCATTAAAGTATGAGGAGAGTCTTCAGGACTGGTGACGTGCATTTGTTTCACCCATGTTTAAGGGAAAAGGGAACAGGACAACCCCAGAGTCACAGAGACCCATAACTTAACATTGGAGACATGCACTTGTTCCACCCATATTTAAGGAACAAGGGAACAGGACAACCCCAGAGTCACAGAGACCCATAACTTTACTTTGTTTCTATGTAAAAGTAATGGAGAAGGTTATTTTACATAATGAATCATTAGCATTGAAAATACTGGGACTTAAAACTCTATAAGCATGCATGTGCTGAAAATAGATATATAACTACCTGCAAAATGATGCTCTGTAATATTGCAATAACAGCTATAAATGGCAAATTGTGTTGTGGTATGACTTATATAGGCTTAATGTCAGCCTTTGATAATATCATACACAAAACAATGATCATTAGATTAGAACAACTATTTATCGATGTAATTTTGATAAGGTGGATAGCTGCATGGCTTACAAATAGGACATGGCAAAGACAGGTAAATCTCTAGGTTACAGTCAGGATGTCCCAAAGAGCTCTTACCTGTGCCCATGCCTCTTTACCTTACATCTTTCTGATCTATCTATTTAATTTCTAGTGCTTTATTGTCTACATGCAGGTAACTAAGTAGGTAAACAGTTTACATCTGTCACAGATAGGACAAAATAACATGAGTACTTTAAACCATTTGGGCACAAGAGAATAATTTGCTGATAAATTTATCAACAGCAAAGTCTATGAGATTTCAAAGAAAGAGATTGAAGAATGAGTATGTAATGCAGCATACTGTGATTTAAAATGTGGATTCATTTGAGAACCTGGGTATATGGGTAGATCCAGTTTTGAGTTTTTTTTTCTGATCATATCAGAAAATTGGTTAATGATCATTTTTAAATCTATAGGCTGTAAAAAAAAGATTTATATTAAGTCTAGGAAATCAAAAATGATGGACTGTAAGTTACACTAGACCCAAATTAGAGTATGGAATAATCATTTAGAAATCTTATTATAAAAAGTAGCTTAAGTATATTGGAAAAAGCACATAGAAAATAATGCCAAGGGCATTCGTGGATCTAAAAGTTTAAGCTATTACAAAATATTAAAATATTGAACTTTTTACTCCATCTCATATTGATATTTAAATGGAGACCTTAAGTAGAGAGTAATTAGAGACCACTACCTGTAAGAATGCTTAGAGTTATCATGGAGTAGTAAAGAATCAAACAATCTGTGTAGGCGATGATATAGGAATGAGAGATGTAGTAACTGGAACTCTGTAAGTGTAGCTGATACATGGATAACATTTCTAATTATATTAAAGCAAGCACTATTTCAGAATTTAAGAACATCTTCTTCACATACATGGAAATGGCTGTTCTGGTACACTTGCAAGGGCATTATTGACCATGCCTAAAATATTTGTATGTATATACATGTATATAAAATGTGTAAATAGAAATAAATATAAATAAGCTGTTTAATCAAGTGGCTATGTTACATATCCTAGGATGCCTCCGTTTTTATTTATGTTTTATTTTTAGGTGTAATTGTATTCTTTAAACTAATGAGTGTATATTGCAAACATCTTGAATGGTTATGACTGATCAGCAAATTGTCTGTTTGCAACAAAATATTACATTTGCTCTCCATTGCAATTTACACTGTTTTGCTGTACAACTGTTTTATTATATGAAAAATAGCAATGTTTGCCTAGATAACTCATTAATTGCAAAATAGTCAAATAAATAAAACCATGACTTCACATGAGACCTGTGTGTCTGCTTGCTTGTTTATTTTTTTAAAGAAATGAAATCACAATTTTACATGTAATGTGTGTATGTATGAAATTAAGTTTAAAAGCTGTTTTAAGTAAATCAATATGTGGAGCATTTAGCTGGTTAAAAAAATTACTCTAAGGATAAATAGGATTTACCTATGACTGATCAGGAGGTAAAGAACCAATGGCTGGCTTCAGCCTTAGGGGCCATAGAATGGAATGTAGTAAATACCTGCAACATTACCAAACACTGCGCCTACAACACAGACGGCCACTCAAATAGTTCCATCATAGACTGGCACTTAAGAAGGAACAGGTTTCTGCCATGAGAAGAGTATCCTGCTTACACAGTTTCAGGTGAGGGCTGTATTGAAGAAAACAGTGGAGTGATGAAGTCTGGACCCCAAACATATATCCCACAGTCAGATTACACACTCATTTAGCATAGCGGCAGCTTCTCATGGTCAGTGGACAAGGAAATCATGGGAGAACATCAAGAAATTGGGAAGATGGAAGTACAATGCTTAAGAAAGATAGCTGAACAATAATCTCTTATACTGCATCTAACATTGTTGTCTCTTATTTTCAGAAACTGGGTGTTACTTGTAAGACACATATTGCACCTTCCAACAATACTTTTGTTGACTGGAGCTTCCTGTATGTTTTATCACCTAGAACCTTTCTGGTGCTCTTCCATGTGAATGGAAACACCTGCCTTGTACATCACCTCCTGGAACATGCTGAATTACCTGTGATGTATTATGGTACCTAAGGTATAACATGGAAAATTTGTGTTAAAGCACAAATTATGATATTTGCACTGAGGCCATATAGTTTGCTAAGCTGTACACCCTTCCACAATCTTTACAGTTGCCTACTTTCATGGTGATACTTATATCAAGACTTCAAATGGCATTTTTGATACCTGCAGTTCTTGATCTGAAGACCATACTTCATCACACAGGGTTCTGCCCATCATTAGGGTACATGGCCCATTCCACCCTGCTTGACCGCTTACAGCTATGTAAACTGCACACCACTATGAACACCCAAGACAGAGACTGTAATCTTTTATAGGCACAGAATTAGAATATGGCTGGCACAACAGATTTTTATCCCAAGGAATCATATACTTATTGAATAAACCTCCTATACATGTCAAGCAATGCAACACATGGTCTGTATTCAATAATATTCTGAATGAATGGTCTGGAAATCATAAATCCTCTTAGGGTATATAGCATGGTGCTTCTTGACCATGGAGCTTCTTGACCATGGAGCTTAACTCACTCAACAGTGCTTGGGCTTAGCTGGCTATACTGGCTATGCTTATCAATGGTCTTTTGAGCTGCATGCCTACTATATACCTATGAACTTATCAACCTAATATATAATTACCATGTATCTTACAAAGGTGCATGCTGCATATAGAATATAAATGCACACAAACACATCAGTTTATTGATGAATATATTTCTATAAGCCACCTCATCTGAATGTCATTAAATGGTCATTAATATATACTACTGACCACACCAATTTTTATACAACCATGATTGTGTTACAGATATCTTTGAAATGCACATGCCCTGCATGGCAACACTTACTGCACAGTTTAGCTTTATACACTGTGCTTTTTTTTCCTTTTTGAATACCTCCTACTGTGTTTTATGTCCTGTAAGAGTGCCAACTATATACACACATAACAAGTTACTTGTAAACACTGAATTGTTTATTTCAATATGCAATAAAACAACACATAGATGTGAGCTAAACTCTCCAAGGTACCATGAATTACACTTAACCTCAGTTTGAAATCATTTATCCCCCCCCCCTTATTTTATTCACCTGTTTGTTTGTGTACTTACTAATTTCAGCTTGATAACCATGTAAGTGGGAGGCTGACAAACCCTTTTGAGTCACAACCTGAACTCCATGGTGCAAGACACAAACAGAAAATTCTAAAAAGAATAAAGAATTATACCACTTTCAGAAGGAATGTCAAACAGTTGGGGAAAAAACAGAAGTGGAATTCAAACAAGATGACAGTTGAAACAATATAAGAAATGAAAATGAAGTCAAACTATAACTACAGCTTTGCAGGCAAAAATGGCATTATTGTTCATGCCTGAAATATTGGTATGTATGTACGCATGTAAAATCTATAAATACAAATAAGCTGTTTAATAGAGTGGCTAGGTTAAGTATGGAAGGATCTCTCCATTTTTATTTTGTTAGTTTTATGTGGAAAGGCATTCCTTAAACTGATGAGTGTGCATTATAGATGTCTTTCAGTGTCGTGATTCATGAACAAATTGCCTTTTTGCAGCAAAATATCACACTTGCTTTTACTTGCAATTTACATTATTTCACTTTAAACCTTCTACATTATATCAGAAATATCTATCTATGCCTAGCTATGATAGTTACGAAACAGTCAAATAAATAAAACTATCACTTCACATGGAACCTGTGTGTCTGCTTGCTTGTTTAATTTATTTTGTAAAATAAATGAAACTAAAATTTCACATGGATTTTATGTGTCTGTTTACTTAGTTATGTATGTATAAAGTTATACTGGCTAGTTCTAATTAGACACAAAAAGTTTGTCTAGTGTATAGGAATATAAATGCAAGTCATGAGTATTGAAGTGTGGTTCTCCAATAGTTGATGGGAGAAAATGTTCAGGTTGGGAAATGACTACCCATTAAATGGGGACTTGGAAAGCACTGAAATAGCCATGTTTAGGGACATGGGCTTGATACTTAGCAAGTGATACTAGCATTCATTACTATGTGGGTGGTAGCATGATCCTTCACATGGAGGCTATAGGATGCCCCGCTGTGACAAACCTACTCATGCTAATCACCAGGGGTGGGGTGGGATGGGGTAAGGGCCTAAAATAGAAATGTCATCATTGCTATGATGCTTGCATATGTAAAAGACATGTCCATGGCTGCCTGGATCATGGCCCGTCATGGAATGTTCTTGTCCTAGCACAGGAGACTTCCTAGTTTTGGTTGACAAACTTGGTCAGGACAAATCATGGGAATAGCTTGATAGTCTGCAGGCAATGAGGTAAAGGGGAAAAAATCTTCAAAAATTCTACAAGGTCACACAGTGGCACATCTTCCCTGTGACCAAGTGATGTGCCTATAGTGCAGTGACAGGCCTACCATAACTGACATGGTCTTAATGCCATCACACAAATCACAAGGTAGT
The DNA here is from genome assembly GCF_019279795.1 of Protopterus annectens. Taxonomy (NCBI): domain Eukaryota; kingdom Metazoa; phylum Chordata; order Ceratodontiformes; family Protopteridae; genus Protopterus; species Protopterus annectens. Next base: position 369,031,169 of record NC_056730.1, on the reverse strand, counting down.
CATGGTCATGCACTTGCATTACTGTATATCTGGTGCTGATAGCACTGCCCTCTGATGAAGACAACCACATAACTGTGACCAGACACTATGCAAACCCTTACTGGCCCAGTGGCCTATCTAATATTATTGCATGGCATGGCTAGGCTTAAAAATGTCCTGTGACATCCCTTCTCTGGGCCAGTGATCAAGGAGTCTCAATCCTCACCACAGACACTGGCAGGGGAACGTTCATGTAGAGAGAAATACACACGCACAGTATTTTCAGATGCAGGGCTCTGTAACAAGCACAATTACCCTTAAAAGCACAAAGGGAGCACACTCCAGTCCTGGGACTGGACTGTCTCTCTTCAGGCCCCAAATAAGAATCCACACTGACCACTAAGGAGCTCCATGTCCCTGTTCCTAGTAGCTGACACACACAATCTGAAATCTGATTTTTCACACACACACACACACACACACACACACACACACACACACACACACACACACACACACACACACACACACCATGGAAAAGGTTGGTAGCGATTACCTGCTCTGCCACCTTTGCAAACTGCCATCAGCGAGCTACTCTAAGGATCTTACAAGGGTACCCAATTATACTGAGTAAAATTAATATTAATACAAATGGTAGTGTTTCACCAATGCTGCAAGGCTTTCAGGAGCAGCCACAGTGTCAGCAAATAAATATAAGTACTCTCCAAGTGAAAAATATTCTCTAAAATACCAGCTACACTGAGAAATTTAAATAGATGTAATAATAATTAATAAAAGGAAAGCAGAACAATACTGAATATCTCTTCAGAATAAACACCAGAGTTTCAATCATAGGAAATATATAAAATGACACAGATAGATAGATTCACACAGATACAGAAAAAAAACTACACTTGGCTAGTCTCACTATAATTTCCTACCTGATTAAAGAATTACTGTTCCCTATTTCAGTTACTTACTACAACAAGGCAAGATGATATGGGTGAGTGCTCTTTCCTGTCAGGTTTCACAGACTGCAGAGTACAATCTCTCACAAGTATGTAAATTTAATTTCATTGCTGGCTTACACAATGACATCACACACATCTGGTCACCTGACTCTTGTTCCCACACTACCCCCTTTACTATAAACTCGAGCCATGATCTGGCACAGATGTGTCACAATACACACTGAGATCTTTGCTAACATATGTTGTAGCACCTGGAAGCCGTGTATTCTGCTATGGTACTATGATTATGCTCCTGAAAGACAGCATGCAGCATAAAAAGATAACATCAGGCATTAAAGGGAGCAATAATGTAGAAGCAGAAGATAAAGGCAGGATAGTTCAGCGATCAGGTGAGGATTTTTTTATCCATGAATTGCAAATTTGTGGATGGCTTTCCATGGGATGCTGTGAAAAAAAATAAGCTGTGGTGGAATGTAAGAATACATGAAATACCTAAAAAAATGGTCTAACAGAATGTATGAATAAGCTGTATACCTCTTCATGATGAACTGTGCATTACTTAAGAGAAGCTGCAATGGGCAGGTTTAGGTAGGAAGTGGATTCCTTGTGTGTGAACAAACTGTATTTTTGAACATAGGATACGCAACTAATGCCAGTCATATCATTTAACAGCAATGTCAAAGGCATTTTCCTGCATGGTTTATACAATGTAAGCAGCTATCCTTTTCAGAGCATGTTTATTATGATGTTAACATGGTTGTCTCTAAGAGTACTTAAAGATTTGTACAGAGCTACAGGCTTTTCAAGAGGCAGCTGAGTGAAGCTGCTAAAACTGACTGTAGTAATGTCTTCTTGAACAAGACAACAAATAACAGTGGCAATACACTCATTAATCTAAACCTCTTCTTTGGTTGCAGTCTACAGGCCTAGAAAACAGTCATTGTAATGATGTTTCACAAGGATATCCCAACCACAGACCCTGGTAAACACAGACTCATTTGTCTCACTATCCTCATCTTGCCCTACTCTAGTTACTGTAACATTCTCATTTTTCTATGTATACTTGTGGAGCTTTTCTCCTCAGGCCTCTGCTGAAAAAGAGCAATAGGTCAGTTAGACTACTTTGGTCAACAAATGTCAAATTAATAATAAATACAATTTTCAAAACCATAGGCACACATTTTTTGGGGCATACATGTATGTGTAATTTGATTCATCTTTCTGACTGCATTAAATTAAATTCTTTGTATAATACAACATCATTTGTTAGAGTGTGTTTTAAATTTGTAGTTTTGAACATTTTTCCAGTAAGCAATGAAACAAAATGTATGACCCAATAATGACAAAACTGCCAATTTCAGAAAATTTTAGCCAAGAAAAGCCACTTAAACTTCAGTCATTACAATACACTAATATCACTCAACAAGCACAATCTCTGCAGAAGTAAAATTCATCCATATAATTCCACATTAAAGAGATTTGTAACTAATGAAGAGGTTGCTACTAGCAAACAACTTTACATTTCAGTGCTTCATCTACAAATTCAGAGCCTGCTGCCCTTGAAGGATTAAGTGCCTCTGTTACATTCAAAAATTAGTAAGCTGGTAGTCATACCTCTCAACCTCTTAGTAGAAGAAATCTGGACAGAGCCATTAATAAAAGTGGGACAAATGCCCCAAAATAGGTACATTTTTTAAATATTGCTGTTACAGACTTAGAAAGTTGATAGAATAAAATGCTTTGCTTTTGCATGCATTTTCTGAAGGGTGTGAAGTCTAAAACTCCAATGTCTGTCATTTTCTAACTTCAGTCTTAAATGACTTACCACTAATTTGCCAGAAAACCACAATTTTATGAACAGACCAGAAATATGAGGCAAAAATCTAGACATTCTGCAAAAATCTGTACAGTTGAGAAGTATGTTCCCCTTCTTTCTATACTTGTCATCAGCCTTCAATACAATTTGTCACAGCAAACTTTTACTTCAGATGTCCACATTAGGTGTATCGCAGAGCACCCTTCTATGGTTCAAAAGCTACTTGTGCAATAGGTATCAGTCAGTAAAATGGTACTTCACCCTCTCTCCATACCTCCCAGTCACCACCAGTGTACCACAAGGTCTCCTCCTCTTTAACACACCAGCACCATCCATTGATCCACACAACAGGCTTCCCTAATACAATACGCTGATGACTCCACACTCATACATGTGTCAGATAACTTGGCACAGCTCCAAAAAATTACTCAGGAAGCTGTAACAGACACTGAAACATGGCTTTGTAACTCACAACTCTCCAAAGCTAAGAATACAGCATCCATGGGACCAGATGACATCCCGGGCTGTGTACTACATCAACTACAAAATGAACTGGCATCTCACCTAAGTGTCATGTTTAATCATAGCCTCACCTCAGGCTTTGTGCCCACTGAGTGGTGCACAGCTACAGTTATCCCACCCTACAAGGGGGGATCCACCTTGGATCCTGGGAACTACCATCCCATCAGTCTGACAAGCCTGATCTGCAAGGGCATGGAATGCATTATCATGGAACTTATAAACAAAGACATTGGCAACCTTCAAACACTGGACCCCACCCAGTTTGGGTTCATGAAGGGCCGATCTTGTCTCCTGAATCTGACTGACTTCTTCGAATCAGTCCCCAGAGCTGTGGATGAGGGTAAGGCAGTCCACACAGCCTATCTGGACCTCGCCAATGCCTTTGACACCATCTCCCACTCTGGAATCATAGATAAACTTACTAAGCTGGGCATAAATTCCTACATCACTCGATGGGTTGCCAACTGGCTTACTGACAGAATCCAGACTGTAAAAGTAGCTGACTCCAAATCCAGCTCCAGACAAGTGACAAGTGGAGTACCTCAGGGTTCAGTCCTGGGACCTCTCTTGTTTTGCATCTACTTCTCTGAAGTACAGCCCAACACTAAGGGACTCTGGCTAACAACGGTTGCAGATGACTGCAAACTGGGAGCTATTATTGAATCCCCAAATGATGTGGATATTCTACAAAAGGGCCTTACAGAAACAGATGCTTGGTGCCAGAGCCATGGGCCCAAGCTTAATGCCAAGAAATGTATAGTTATCCCCTTTGGGAAAAACCATGTACCCATGAATTACCACATAGGTGGCAGTACACTAAACACCGAAAGTGTGATGAGAGACTTAGGGACACAGGTGGACAGTGGTCTCACCTTCAATAACCACATCGCCACAACAGTCAGGAAATCCTTCTATGTGACACACCTCATCACTAAGAGCTTTTCATCCAGGAAAAAGGAGGTCATTGTCCCACTGTACTCATCCCTCATTAGATCCATTATAGAGTATAACACCCCATTTGGTATGTACCTCACAAGACATCTGCAACAGCTGGAAAGGCCACAGAAATACCTCACTAAAATAATCACAGGCTTAAAGCATATGCCATATGCTGACCGTCTAAAAAAACTCCAGCTATACTCTGTGGCATATTGTCTACTCAGAGGCAATCTCTGCTAAACATACAAGGCCATGTCAAACCCTGAGCTATTGGACATGCTCCACTTAAAGAAATCCCAATCTCTCAGAGCCACACACTCCAGGGATCTAAACCTTGTCATCACAATGAACAAAATATGCTGGAGGGATAGGTTCCTGCCCAAGACAATCCCCATACTCTGGAATAGACTGCCCAAACATGTCCAGCAGAGCGCCTCCTTAGCCCTCTTCAAAAGGAACCTTGATGTTTGGATGGGAGATAGGAAATTCACCCCAGGGATCATGTCAGTCACCCTGCTAGACAGGGGTCCAGGGAAGTAAATATTGTGGGAAGAAATATCCAGGGAATTGTCATGGCTAGGCTTGTATAGGCCCTAGGACCGATAGCCTAGAACCAACCTATGAATAACTCATGCTCAATCCCCCCGACAAAATGCTAATATTCTGCTCAGAATGCTCTCTCATGAAGAACATTTAAAATCCTCGCACTTAATAATACACCATCTGAAGTGCCTTCAAATAACAAATAATGAGGGAGGATACTGGATGCTTATAAATAATATTGAATAATAATAGCAATAATATTAATAATAATGACAAAAGTGGATGATGACGACTACGTTTGCAGATGACTGCAAGCTAGGAGCAGCCACTGAATCCTCAAATGACTTGGTCATCCTTCAGGGAGGCTTGTCTCAAATAAATAACTGGTGTCAACATCATGGTCTGAAACGACATACCAAAAAATGCATTACTGTAACTTTTGGGAAGTCATCAACCCCTGGGAATTACCACACTGACAATAGGCCCCTAAAACTTGAACCAGTTGATCAGGATTTGGGAACTTATGTGGACATTGACTTACCTTTTGAATAAAAAAAGCAGAAACTTCGCAGTGTGGAGGGTGTGAAGTTCACTTCTTGAAATATGTTATGCACCTAGTTCACTAATAATAATCGAATTTTAAAATACGTACTACAAAATAAAATAAAAGTTCAGAGTTGAGTTAAGATTGGAATATGCTTTATTGAAACACACAAACAAGTGATCCTAGTTGAGTATAATGACAATGAAGTTTCTGCTTGGTTTACTAGTGAACTAGATGCATAACATATTTCAAGGAGGTAACTTCACACCCTCCACACTGCAAAGTTTCTGCTTTGTCTGTTTTTGACCCAGTATAGGTTACGTACTTAGTTTTCTGAGACTTTGAGGGGTACCACAGATTTTTCTTTTGACCTAACTTTTGACCAACATGTGTCTGTTGTAAGAAAGTCCTATATTGCACAGATCATAAACAAAGTGATTGTGTCTAGATCTAGGGATGTCATTGCTCCCTTTTACTCAGTCTTCATTGGGCCAGTCATTGCACATAATGTCTCCTTTGGCATGTATCTGTTCAGACACATGCAACAACTGGAGCTCCCACAAAGATACCTTTCTAAAAGGATGCAAGGCCTAAACAACAGCTCCTACATTGACCGACTGAAACCTGTTACTATACTCGGTATCCTACAGACGTGAACTGCATCTGGCATAGAAGGCATCTGCTTACCTATTACTAATGGACTTAATGCACATCAGTAAGTCAAATGGCATCAGAAATACTTTGCCTAGGCATCTAAACCCCTTCTGCAAAATTAACAGAACAGTTTGGAAGGACAGGTATATTTCCCAGAGGATACCACTGTTGTGGAACAGACTCCCCAGTCACATAAACCAAAATTCATCCCTGTCCATTTTCAAGTGCAACTTAGATATATGGATGGGAAACTGAAAATTTACCCCAGAACTGCACCATGCACTACAAATGGGCAGATGCAGCTCCTAAATGCTTTATCCTAGGCATGGTTCCACTCAAATTATATATGGTATGATCCCAGTTATTCTCATTAGGGGTAATATGTAATTATCAACCATGGGACAGATAAGGCCAATCTATAACCAAGTGGGATAGGTTATTTCAAACACAAAAAGGAAAATTAGCTAGATAAAATGGCCTGCAAGATCAGCTAGCCTAGTACTTACCTTACCTATGAACCTAAAATCTTACATTTGACATGCATATACAAAAATGCATAGAAAAAAATACCAAAAACTTGTAAGCTTTAGAGATTCAAAAACATTTTCACTAACACAACTAAAGCTACACTAGCCACTACTTAGCACCTCCCTTCACTAGTTTATAGAGCATCCATTCTTACTTTCCAGGCAGCACAAAAAGCAGAATTTGAGCAATATTGTTGTAAAGTGGTTAAATTTGCAGCAAATGCCCCTTTCAGAACCCACTACTGTATAGTATTGAAAATCTAAATTGGTTAGAACTAGCCCATCAACTAACATATACAGAGCTTCTTCCCATCTACAACACTAGCCAGCAATCATCTGCTTGCCTAGCACTGAGTATCATTCTATACAACTATGTTCATACTCCATCATTATGATTCAGTGAGGAGAAACCTTTCTGTCCACATCCCAATCAAATCTGCAGGGCATTATCTATATTTATACCATTTTGCTAAGGCCTGGGACTCCTTACCTATATCCAACAGATCAATACCCTCCCTCCAGTCCTTCAAAACTATTTTGAAATATTTCCTAGCTAAAATCTGTCTCTCTTTTTGCTCATTCTCAGGATAACAATATTCCTAAATATGAACAAGTTCCTATTCATGCCTTATACCTCCTTACTCCACCTTTTAATTCACTCCCTAACTTTATCTAGATATGTAATAACTTATTTTTCCCCTAACTTCATATTGTAATTCCTGTATATATTATACTAGTTAACCTTTAACTTCTAAGCACTGTCTAAATTTTTTCTAATAATTAAATCATTGTTATATAAGTTATAATTGCTTTAACTAATTTTATTGTGCCCAAATTGATATAATTATTTAAACTGTAGAAGTTGTGTCTTTTATGAGGGTTTTAAAATTGTTTTCAAAAGATTTTTGAAATACTGTAGAACATTTCTCCATGATACTCCAATAAAAATAGAGACCTACCCAGTGAGACTTTCCCAGTAGTCAGACATCAGTAAACAAATATCATGCTTGGACTCGTGCTTGGAAATGTTTCCTCTGCCTACATCCCACAAATATAATATAATATAATATAATATAATATAATATAATATAATATAATATAATATAATATAATATAATATAATATAATATAATATAATATAATATGATATGATACACAACTTCTGATTACAACTACCTAAATGAAAAACAGACCTATCACTGAATACAATACCCCCCTTTGGTATGTAACTAACCAGGCATATCTAACAATTGGAACGTCCACAGAGGTTCCTCACTAAAAGAATACAGGGCATAAGTAATATGTCCTATACAGACCGCCTCAAGGCCTTATCCTGTATTATGTCTCCTACAGGCTTTTGAGAGGAGATCTATACCTGACATACAAGGCATTGTCAGACCCACCTCTGATGGACCTCCTGCATATCCATAAACCAAACAGCACCAGAGTTACCCATTCTAAATATGTAAACCTTGCCTGTGAAATAAATAGGACCTGCTAGAGAGATAGGTATGTAGCCCAGAAACTACCCTGTCTATGGAACAGGCTCCCCATCCATCTAAAGCAGAGTTCCTCCCTAACCCAATTCAAGTGCAACTTGAACAATTAGATGAGAAACTGGAAATTCATCCCTGGGTTGGCACCGGTGTCTCTAATGGACACAGGTAACACGTAAATGGTTCATATCCCAGGCCCATGTTTATACTTATCAAGGGTAACAGAACTTGTGAGAGATTAGGGATACATAGCTAGGGTTAAAAATGCCCTTGTGGTTGTTAGCCTAGGAAACACCTATGAACCAAGAAAAAATTACACCCAGATAAGGAAATCTGTGGAAATAACTGGCCACCCACATCACAACAAAAATCTTCAGACTGAAAAATACAAAAGCAATATTACTGCTCATTAATTACTTCATACTGCTCAACTATCCATGATTTTTGCCTCAAAATATCCCCTTCTCCATATAAAATGTTTCTGAGTTTCTGGTAAATCACTGAAGATTACAGTCAGTCCGTAATGTCAGACATTAGAGTTTCATAGTCTTTAGGAAATCCATGTTGATGAAAATATGGTTATTCTCCTACTAATGTGAATTAGGGTAATATTTAAGTTATACCTGATTTTGGACTCGTAAAAACTCTAGTGATCATTAGTTTAGTATAAACCTCTGAACCTACTACGTATCCACAAAGCAGGGCACAGCAATACACTGAATGCATAAGTCATACTTATTTCTTCTTACAACGTATACTCCAAATTCAAGATTTGACATAAATAATTTAAATAATCTCATATATAAAACATGCACTAACCTGTAGCATCCTTCAGTAGGCTTGTAAGCATGTACCAGAATGTCTTACTGGAGACATGCTTTGGTGAACCAGACTGTTGTTTCAACAGAGCCAGCAGGAATACCTACCCAGTATCTCAGAAATAAAACATGGGCATAATCACTGCCACATATAGCACCAGAAAGTAAAGTGACAACTCCAGTTTCACAACCTGTCAACAACTTAAATGTCACTATCCACAAAAGGAAAACACAATAAATATTGTATAAAAAGACATAACTAATAAGACACACTAAAACCTTCAACAATGACCACATCTTCTCAGCTGAGTGAAAATGAGCTAAAATTCAGCTGAGCAAAGCAAAAAGAACATGGCAAAACCTCCAAGAAACTCAGACTCACAAGTAATCCGTGAAAAAATAGCCAGTTAGCAATAACACACATTGAAAATGACTGCACACTCAGAGTGCAGGAAAACTTGCAACCTGCAAAAAGTTAAATCTATAATACAATGCTTTACACTATATAAACCATGCAACATGGAAACAAGAAGTACATCAAATACATACTGTCCACTTAAATTTCTCCAGTAATGAAACCAAACACAAGAGATGCAATCAATAACACACAGTTTAAATCTGCATCTCCCAAACATTTAAATGTTCACTTACCTGTAATGTCCATGTGTAGTCTAAACAAATCCTATTCATTTTTCAAGCAACCATCTCATACAAAGCTGACTGCTTCTCCAGATGACTTGCACAGACTCTACAAAACAGGTTAAACAGCAAAATATAGACATTATCTGTAAAACTTACTCCAACGTTCATGTCACCTATAGCAAATCGTGACAGTCATTTATAATCCAACTGTCACCAACCACAAAAAGTAAAAATTAAAAAAAAGTAGTAATTTAATACAAAAGGCTGCACTAACCTCTGGTCCAACCTTCCCTCGTTCCACAGTGAGCATAATTCTTTAGAAAGTGACGCATATTATTTCATAAAACAACATACCCACCACAAAACAATTAAGCCAAGCCTTGTCTCTCCACATAATGCACCTAGACAATATCTGACTTTACTACTTTGTACTTTATTTATTTATTTATTTATTTATTTATTTATTTATTTATTGCATTTGTTTACGGGGAAAGTCCACTGGGCCTAAAAGAGCCCATTTTTGGTGGAGGCCCAGTGAGAAAACCTTCTACAAGAACATAGATGCAGATAAAAAATTAAACATTAATTGGTACTGAAGTAGAAATAGTGTTACACATAGTGGTTACAGTAATATATACAGAATATATACTTAAGTCAGGAATTTAGTTGGTTTGATTACAATAACATATACAGAATATATACATAAAAGCAGGAATTTAGTTGGTTGCCAGATGAATTCAGAGTGGTAAAAACGGAGATAAATTATTCAGCATTATTGTACCAGTATCAACAAGTGATAAAAAAAAATAATAAATATGAAGAAAGTATCATCAGTCACTAGTAGTAAAAAGCATAGGAATTTAGTTATAATATAAGGAGAAGGAAGAGGTTAGGTTATAGAGCAGGTACATAGCCAGGAAGAGTTGAGATGATTTTTCAGTATTTGTTTGAAGATGGCGGTGCTGCCCATGCTTCTTATAGAAGGAGGAAGTGAGTTCCATAGTTTGGTGATGGTGAAGGAGTAGAGCAGTTGACCAGCCAGTAAGGTGGGCTTTTCTACTTTTAGAAGTAGATGATTTTCAGATCTTAGTTGCCTACTGGGTTGGTATTTGGCAAGTAGAGTTGAGAGAACAGGACAGTCTGTGGGTCTGTAGATTATTTTGTGTGCTGTAGTTAGCTGGGTGAATGAGAGATGGTGGGGGAGTTCCAACCAGCCTAATTGTTTCAGTGAGTTACAGTGGTGGGATGAGAATTTGGCCTTGGTGGCAAATTTGGCTATTCTGTTGTAATACATATCAAGTTTGGATTTTGTAGAATTTTAGATATTAGTCAGGAGAGGGGCACCATAAAGAAGAGAGGGTAATAAAAATGTAGTTGCAAGGGTTTGTCTAGTAGAGACACTAAGAAAGTGTTGGTGCCTGTACAGCATACTGAGCTTTTGGTGTGTTTTTTGCTGTTACTGTTTATGTGTAGGTGAAAGTTTAAGTTTTCATCTATAATAATGCCTAGTAATTTAATGTGTGGGACAACTTCTATAGTGGTCTTGTCTTGGGCTTGTGTACTGAAGAGTTTTTTATCTAGGGGAATGGTTTTCTTAGGGGTAAGCATTACTAGTTTAGCTTTTTTTCGATTTAGGGCAAGATGATTGTTAAGCATCCGAGATTCAGTAGAGTTGAGGGCATTCTGGGTGATCTGCTGGAGTTCAGAGCTGGAATTTGCAGTAAATATTATTGTAGAGTCATCAGCATACTGGATTACTGAGCATTGTGGGAGAGTGGTGTGAAAGTTGTCAATAAAGATGCTAAACAAGACAGGACCAAGTATGGAGGCTTGTGGTACCCCTGTGGAAGTATTGAGGAAGGGAGAGTAAGACTGTAGCCATTTGGTGGATTGCTGCCTACTGGACAGATAGCTACTGAACCATTGTAGGGTAGGTGGGGAAATGTGGAGGGTAGATAGTTTAGAGAGGAGGATGGTGTGGGAAATGGTATTTAAAGCTTTGGAGAGGTTGAGAAAAAGAGAAGTAATTATTTTACCAGAATCCCGTGCCCAGTTAACTGTATCAAGGAAGGAGAGGATGGCTGTAGTGGTGCTGTGCCCTGGTCTGAAACCATGCTGAGTGGGTAATAGAATTTGACTTTCAAGCAGGTGGTTGAGGAGTTGGGCATGCAGGGCCGGTGTTAGCATTTTGGGGGTCCCAGCAAATGTCAAGTTAGGGGCCCCTCTAGCCATTTCTAGTCTAAGTATCACTCACTGTCATTGACACCTCTCCCAAGCAACCTTTTAGCTCATCCTGCAGACATTTAGGAGTAGTAAGCAGAGACTGACCTGTAACTTCAGTGCTCTTACATTGCAAAAGGCCATGTACCATAATATCTTGGCCCATTGCCATCATACACAGGGACATTTACAGTTGCTAGCATTTACTTGCAACACTGATGCACTACAACTCTATATATAGGTCTGGATTTAGGTGAAATGGTGTCTTATGCCAACTGTTACAGCCACCACAAAGCACACACACCCACACCCTCCAGTTCTTCTCCATATTTTGGGCTTCCCATTCTATAAACACACACACACACACACACACACACACACACACACACACACACACACACACACACACACACACACACACACACACAAACACACCCACGCCTTCCAGTCCTTCTCCCTATCTTGGGCTTCCCGTTCTATACACGATACTTTTTTTTCTTCCTTTCCTCACATTGTACCTCACTCTTCAGCTTTTTCAAAAATACACAACTTTCTATGTATTCTGAAGTGTATTTAAAAGTTTGTTTTTCTTTTTACACAGTCTTCTCATCCAATTTTCTTGAACAGTAATTATGATTAAGGCAAGAAATTCACTGCTGTTGTTCAGCTTTAGTTTTTCTTGCATCCTTTCAACATCACTTTCCTGACTAAGACAGCAATAACCATTTAGGAAACAACTGAAATAAATCAGGGCCTGAGAAGCCATAGGGTTATAGATGCTCTGGGGTGCATTTTAGAGCATTTTTCCCAACCTTTTAATCCAATGGTGGCCTAAACAAAAGCATTAGTATGAAAATAATTAGTCTTATGTCTTCTTTGAAAGAAAAAAACAAAAAAGTTGTGCCTAAGACTTAATGTTCAAAGTTGACAAAATAGTAGCTCAAAATAAACTAACAAGCCAATTGTTGTGAGGATACACAGGGCTTAATCTTTATTTTTAATTCCTCATCTGGGAATACTGCCTGCTTCCCTACCCCCCCCCCCCCCCCCAAAAAAAAAAAAAAAAAAAGACAGTCAGTGCCTATACATCCTTCTGGTGTTAAATTAGGGTGAAAGCAGAGATTAAAATTGTTAGTCATGTATTTCAAGTGACTGCAGTCTATACACATCGCATGCCTTCTCAGCCTTAACACCCAAAGGTGGCCACCTGTATATCTGCCTGATGTGCGATTGTGAAGAAAGTGAAAAAAAAAACTAATGATTACAATAATCTATTCTACTTTGTTGCTCCTGGACAGTACACTGCCTCTACACAAGCTATAGTAACCGTGTTTGTACACCATTGAGGTCTGTGAGAAAAATAAAAGTAACAATGACCACACTGTCCCCAGCCCAAACAGAAGCTATAAAGACCTCCTGTGTAAATCTCTAATGTTTGAATGTGATGAAAATTAAAGTAATAACCACACAATCCCCCCTCCACATAACCTACAGCAACTTTCTGTACACACACACACACACACACACACACACACACACACACACACACACACACACACACACACACACACACATCTAAGCAGGGCTAGTTTTAGAATGGGTGCAGTTGAGAGCAGAGGCCATTATCAGCTTTATCCTAACAGGGTCATATCATAATCCTGTTCAGGTTAAAGAGTGCAATCAGGAAATGAATGTTTTTTTTTATTTCTCATTTTTCGCCAACCAGCAGCAGCATTTGTGGGGTCCCCACAGTCATTGATAATTAAGGTATACCCCTGTATCCATTTACATAGTCTGAGGAGTGGGGGCCACCAGACTTGTAAAGTTATAAGTGCCTGAATGTTCTGTGATATATTTTATGCCTAACTTCTGAAATACAATTACTTGTTAGCTGCATTTTTCTACTGATACCTAGAAGAATAGAATAATAATGTATGTGTCCAGGCTTTGCTGGGTATGGGCACAGTTAAAAATCAGTGATACAACATACACATACATACACACACACATTAGCCTTAGCACTTATTTCAGCAAATAGCAGTACATTGTGCAACACTGGTACTGCTACACCAGATCAGTGACAGTTGTTTAGAAGTCGTCAAACAGCAGCAGGGATAAGTCACTTATTAACCTCATTGAGGAGTAATGGACAGCTGTCACTGGCCCTGATTTCACAGACCTTCCCTGATTTTGCTTATAATCTTGCTCTGTCTTTCAAAAAAGTTTAATTTGCTGGTAAATCATTAAGGATTACAGACAGTCAATATATCCAGACATCAGAGTTTTATATTTCTTATTGTCCAAAAAATGCATGTTGATGTAAAAGGTATTACATTTTTAAGTGAATTAGAATAATATTTAAAATGTGTTCCTGATTTTGAACCTCTATTCTGCTGTTATGTTTGGCACTGCACTGAAGTTGAGAGTTATAGTATCGGGTGTTCTGTCAGTATTTATAAAAACCCTGAAAAAGACAATCATCACTGCAGATTGGAAGCATCAGCTCTTCTTAAAATTCAAGGTTTGCAGTGACATCAGTCACTCTGGGTTGCTGATCTCTCTACTGTTTGCCTTGCTCATGTTCATTATCAGCTTTATCCTAACAGAGTCATTTCAAAGCTGGGTTCGGGTTAAAGCAGATAACCAGGAAATTAATACCTTTTTTCTCTTCATTTTTCCCCAACCAGAACAACCTTTTCTGTAGCCCCATGCAGTCAAGGATGATGAAGGGGACCCTCCCTGCAGCCATGGGTATTGCAGGTACCTAAAGCTAGCTATGTTGTTAGTTTTAGTAGAGAGAATGTCCACCAGCAGGGTTTAACTAAGCCAGGGGCACTATGTTATTGATAAAATATTTAATGGAATTAAGAAGGCTGTTACTTGATAAAACACTGTTACTATAACCACAGAAAATTTTGAATTTTAAAAGAGATACAAATAAGAGTTATTACCCTCCTGGCTTATTAAGTAAATAGGACTGCTGTACTAGCTTTTAATGGTTTGGCAGATGTTACAAAATATCAATATAAGACAACTTTCTGTGGTTGGGGGCCCCCCAGGAACAAGGGGCCCCCAGCGACCGTAGGATTCACTGGTGCCTAAAGCCAGCTATGTGGGCATGAATACATGTTTCAGTATTTTAGAGAGGGGTGAGAGAATAGCTATGGGTTGAAAGTTTGTGGTGTCTGTGTTGGTGCCGCCTTTATGTAAGGGGAGAATGAATGCTTTTTTTTCCAGATGTATGTCTGGGACAAGGGACTCTTTTAATCAATCTGTTAATGAGTATGCTGATGGGATAAGCTATAGAGTTTTCAGCCAGCTGCAGGAAGTGTGGGGGTAGATTGTCAGGGGCTAGAGTACAGGGTTTAAGCTTAAGTAAAAGTTTTTTTATTGTGGCAATGGGTATGGGGGAGAATTTTCAGTTAGAATTGTGTGTAGGACTGTTTTCTGGTATGGTTTGGTGATTAGCTGTCTTGGTTGGTGGTGGTGTTAACCATAGGAAACGTGGTAGTTAGGTTAGCTATTGTGTCAAAGAAGTAGTAATTGAAGAGGGTGGCAAGTTCGGTAGAGGTTTTGTGTGGGCCAGGGGATGGGTTGCTTTGAGAACCTGGATGTAATATATGTGCAAAAACTGTAAAATATTCTGAAGCTGCACCATGGCTAAGGGTATATAAAAACACCAAGGCTTAAAAGCAAACATAATTTAATTGAAAGCAAACAAAAAAAAAAGGCCTGAGTACAAAGATGAGCGCTTTCGGTGAGACTTTGCCTTCTTCAGATCATGTAGTACTAAGGTCCATATTGGTTAAAATAACAGTAATTAGCCAACCACACTTGTTACAACTGATACACCTTCAAAAATTAACAAATCAAAATGTCAAACATAGAACCAGGAAGCAAGATAGCAGAAAATATGCCTAACCAATCCTGGGCTACGAAAGGTTCTGATAACCAATAAAAAAAGAGTTTTTAGATTAGAATAATAGCATTGGAAGCAAAATATACAATAAAAAAACTTATGCAAATTAACATTGTGTAATGTCATAAAAATGTATATGTAAATGAATGCTTAATTCCATCTGCTTCCGTGGTTAAGCATGACGGATTGCATAATATTTTTGAACACATTTCCTTGTTTACAATAAAAATTAAAAGTTAAATAACGAAGTAACTATATTCATTAGTTGTTTGGACTGTTAATAGAAAATAGACACATAAAATCTAAAAAGGATCCGTCCGCATTCGCGGTCACATTACTATAAACAGTTGAATGAGCCAATCAATAATTTATTTAAATTCAAACAGCCAATCAATATTGGTCAAACGTCTGCAATGGAGCTTATACAAGGCTGAAATACTGTAACGGGGAGCGTCCGTAACTACAGTTATGGCCATATCCATAAACACCATTAGAAATCAGCTTGTAGTGTGAATAAATGAAAGTCTGCCTATCTACAATTTATTTAGGAGTCAGACTAAAATATACAAAACAAGAAGTGTCTTCTATTGCGGCCATGGTTGTTCCCCATGTCGGCACTGAAATAACTATTAAAATGTTAGCCAATCAGTGTACAAGCCAGATTAATTATTAGTTCAGCCAAAACACTATATTTTACTTTAGCTTAAATGGTAAAACCTAAAACCTTCCATTTATACAGCTATGGCCCTTCTCACTCAAAATGTTTTAAATTTAGGAAAATGCAGGAATTCATATAAGGTTAGAGAAAGACCGTTCATATCTACTTCTATGGTTCAAAGGTTCATAGGTTCATAGATAGGTACTAGGCTATCGGCCCAAGGGCCTACGTAAGCCTAGCCAGCAAGGTTCCATAGCTTACGCCACCCAAGAAAGTTATTTTCCTGTGCCACTGTCCAGCAGAGACACAGAAGTGATCCCCGGGGTGTATTTCCTATTTCCCATCCACTCATCAAGATTTTTCTCGAAGAGTGCTAATGAAGAACTTTGCTTGACATAGATGGGTAGCTTGTTCCAGAGTATAGGAAGTCTCTGGGACAGAAATCTAAACCTCCAGCATGTCCTGTTTATTGTGGTGACAAGGTTTAGGTCCCTAGAGCATGTAGCTCAGATGGATTGGGATTTATTTAGGTGTAGCATGTCCAACAGCTCTGGGTTTGACATAGCTTTATATGTTAGGCAGAGATCACCTCAGAGTAGGTGATATGCTACGGAGTAAAGCTAGAGTTTTTTGAGGCAGTCAGTGTAGAGCATTTGTTTGAGGCCAGTAATCCTCTTTGTGAGGTACTTCTGTGGCCTTTCCAGCTGCTGCAGATGTCTTGTGAGGTACATTCCAAAAGGGGCATTGTACTCTATAATGGGTCTAATGAGTGATGAGTAGAGGGGAACAATAACCTCTTTTTTCATGGATGAGAACCCTTTTATGATGAGGTGTGCCATGTAGAAGGACTTCCTGACTACTGTGGCGATGTGACTATCAAAGGAGAGACTACTGTCCACCTGGGTCCCAATGTCTCTTATCACGCATTCAGTGTTAAGTAGATTGCTACCTATGTGGTAGTTCATGGGTACAGAGGTTTTACCAAAGGGGATGACACTGCACTTTTTGGCATTGAGCTTGAGGCCATGGCTTTGACACCAGGCATCTGTCTCAGTGAGGCCCTTCTGTAGGATGTCCACATCATTTGGGGACTTGACTATGGCTCCTAGTTTGCAGTAATCTGCGAACTTCATTAACCAGAGGCCTTCTGTGTTAGCTTGTACTTTAGAGAAGTAGATACCAAACAGGAGAGGTCCCAGGACGGAACCCTGTGGTACTCCACTTGTCACTGCTTTAAGGTCAGATCTGGAGTCTGCAACTTTTACAGTGTGGGTTCTGTCAGTGAGCCAGTTGGCAACCCATCTTGTGACATAGGGATTTATACCTAGTTTAGTGAGTTTATCTATAATTCCAGAATGGGGGATGGTGTCAAAAGCCTTGGCGAGGTCAAGAAAGGCTGTGTGAACCACCTTACCCTCATCCACGGCTTTGTTGACTGCCTCAAAGAAGTCAATCAGGTTCAGGAGGCATGATCTGCCTTCCACAAGTCTGAACTGGGTGGGATCCAGAGTTTGGAGGTTACCAATGTCTTTGTTTATGAGTTCCATGTTGATACGTTCCATGGCCTTGCAGACCAGGCTTGTCAGGCTAATAGGTTGATAGTTCCCGGGATCAGTGGTGGCTCCCCCTTTTTGGAGTGGGATAACTGTTGCTGTGCGCCATTCAGTGGGGACAAAGCCTGATGCAAGGCTATTATTGAAAATGGTCATTTCTGTATTCACAATTGAATTAGTGCTATAGGTGCTTGCTGAATGGCTTTTGGCCAGTCAGTAGTTCACTTAAAGTCTATGTAAATCAAGAAGCTGAGGCCATCCTCAATGGCGAATATGGCCTCTTCCATGTACTCAGTAAGGACCAATCAAATCATACAAGTGCATATCATGGCCCATCAACGAATGGCCAATGAAATCTCAACAAGTCTGTAACTCAGCCAATCAAAGACAAAACAACTAAACCTTAACAAAATCGATAGCTAAAGGCAAAGACCGTCCATTCCTTTTCACAAAGGGACTAATTCAAAAAAGGGACTAATTAAAAAAAATAAGTAAACGTTAATCCTGAAATATTAAGTTTACACAGAAAACAAAAACAAAATCCAGTCTTAATCTTTGTTGCGGTCACTTCCACATTCATGCCTGCATTCAAGTGATTGGTGCTGGCTGAATGATAGTCAGCCAATTATCAAGAGCTATATCTGAAATAACAAGCAAAGACCATCCTCATTCACGGCTATGGTCTCGTCCACATTTGCGGTAAGGGCCAATCTAGTTAGACAAACAAAAAGAATGGACAATCAGCAAGGAGCTTGTAGGCTCTATTTAAAAATTTTTTGTTCAGCGTGTTCATATATCAATTCATTGTTGGGTCACTTACTCATTCACGCCTTAATTCAAATGATTGATGCTGGCTGAATTACAGTCAGCCAATCATCAAGTCAAACAAGAATTATATAAAAAAGAATAAATAAAAGCAAAGACCATCCGCATTCACAATCAACAAGAAGCTTGTCAACTATGTTTGAAATTTTATTCAACATGTCCATGACTCGATCAATGGATAGGGAACACACAAAGAAACAACTTAAAAATAAAACAAAAAAATTAAACGATCAAATAGAATGGCCAGTCAACAAGGAGCTTGTGAGCTCTGTTTCATATTTAGTTCTTTGTGTCCGTGACTCAATCCATAGATAGGGAACACACAAAAAAGCAACTAAGAAATAACTAAAAAATCTTATGAATAAAATGTCTATGAAAATGTAAAAGGCCATGGCATATTAGTGTAAAGTATTGCATGAATTCTGTCTGTGTCAGTATACACACATTGTGTGTGCTCAGTAGTGACATGTTTGCAAAGAGTCAAAACCTACTCAGTTATAAGATGTGCAAAAATGTGTGAAACTATAAAGGCACAGATAAGCTAGATAATATTAACCAAATATGGATTTGCATACATTACAAGCAATATCAGGAGATTAACCATTCACAAATTGACACAAGCAAAAATTAGACATGTACATGGACATTTAAAGTTTAAGTAAACCACACATAAGAATGCCTTTAACTAACATTATTGGAAGTTGTATCCACTAGTTAAACCCAGTAACGGACTCAAAACAGAAATATATACATACACTAATGTCTATAAGACAATAGTTTAAAGAAATAAATGTCTAAGTCTAACATTCCATAAGTAAGCTACCACATGAAAAGCTGATGGACATTAAGAGGGGGCAGACTCAATCTATCCCACTTTAAGAGCAATATGGTAGTCATTATTTGTGGCACTAATGTTTCCTAAGTAGGCTGCCACATGAAATGCTGATAGACATTAAGATGGGGCATAAAGCAGTATGATAGTCTCTATTTATGGCACATACAAAAAAAGAGGAGAAAGCACCCCTCTACATGTATATACAGAATGAAAAATAATGCATTGATGATCAATTAGAAATCATGACTATCCAACTTATTGATTCTAAATAATTAAGATCAACCAGTTCCATTGGCATCCTAATTACATCTAAAGACAACTTCTAACCTCAGAATGCATAAAAGTATAATTTAAGGTTGAAATAGCAATTTTAGAGTCATTTGTTTGCTCTGAGATGCTTATTTCTGAGAGACGGTTTAAGAGGTATCAAACTATTGAGACCTGGGGATCGGATACTTCTCAAATTGGTAATCCATTTCATTTTGCAAAGTTCAGTATGATGAGAATAATCCCCTCCCCTGGTGGCTGGTTGGATAACCTCAATTGCTTTAAACAAAAATCTGTGTGTTGGTTAAAGTGTAATATGACCAGCAAGACTATGTGGATCTCTTTTAGAAATGTCTCTAATGTGTCACAAAATTCTATTCTAGAATTGTTGGTCAGTCTTTCCAATGTAAAAGGATAAGCATTCACTGCATGTTGCTAGATAAACTAGATGCTGTGTATTGCAAGTAGCTTTTGCTTTGAAGCAATAAGTCATTTTGGTAATTGGATGCACAAAGGTGTTATTTTGGTCAATATACTGGCGGGCTTTGCATCTCCCACACTTGTGTATGCCATCACTAATGGTAGATGTTTTCCAGTGGAAGTCATCCTTGTTGCACAATAGTTGTTTAAGATTATTTTTGTTTCTGTAGGCAAACCTGGGGGTGTCTCCAACTATATACTTAATCCTGTCATTTTCCAATAGAATGGGCCAAAACTGTTTGATAATCTGACAAATTTGCTTGTTATCTGAACTATAAGTAAGAATACAGTTAACTTGATTGGAATGTATGGATCTTTTTACTGTCAAGCTAGTATCATTTGTGCTACAGTAAGCATGTGAAAAATAGAGTTGAATTCTATTGCATACTTCATTGGGTAAACTGCGGTTCCTCTTCAGATCTTTATTTTTGTATCCCCTCTTTTTTAGGCTTGATTGGAGTGAGAGGCATTCATGATCATATTCCTCTTCATCAATACACAACTTAGAGGCCCTTGACATCTGGTTTTTGAAGATGTTTTTGAAAATATGACCTGGGTGCATGCTATCTCTGTGTAAATAATGGTTTCACCATGTGGTCTTCCTATGGATTTTGGTGTGTAGGCCAGTAACATTATTTAGAATTAAAGTAATGTCCAGATAACTAATCTCAGATCTAGGAAAATCAAAAGTGAATCTCAGGAAACTAGTGGAAGAGTCCAAATAGTTGCTAAAATCATTAAACTCTTGTTCATTTCCAGCCCACAGGAGAAAGAAATCATCTACAAAGCGGCTGTAAAAGAGTATATGTTGTCTCCATGGGTTGTTTTCACTTAAAACATGAGCCATTTCCCAGTGTGCTAGGACCAAGTTTGAATAGCTATTGGCACATGTAGTGCCCATTGCTACTCCCCATGTCTGCCGAAATCATGTATTCCCATGCATAAAGAATTGTTTTCTAGGATTAACTCAAGAAGACAACAAACAACTTCCTTGTTTTGTTCTTGGGAGAGGGCTAAATCTCTAATTGCTTCGATCCCATATTCTTGGGGGATAATGGTGAAAAGATTTACAACATCCATGGTGATCATCATCAAATCAAAAGGGTTAGATAGATTTCTGAACCTGTCAAGGAGGGATGTTAAAAAACTTCCAGAATCTTTCAGGACTATAGTTGCTAAATTTAATAAACTTCTTAGTTCATTTTCTACATATATAGATAAAGGTTCTGTTATCCAGCCTCTCCCAGATACTATTGGTCTTAACGGTGGATTAACACAGTCCTTATGGATTTCTGGGAGGACACTTATTTTAGGAATGGTTGGATTTGAAACCTCAAAAAATCTGAATAATTCATCAGTAATGCATCTCTCCATGAGAAGATCATATATGGTGTCATGTACTTTCTTTATCTATTTGTCGAGAAATGATCTATCTATAACTTTATACGTTTGCTGGTTCATAGGTTCATAGGTAGGTACTAGGCTATTGGCCCAAGGGCCTATGCAAGCCTAGCCAACAAGGTTCCCTGGCTTACGCCACCCAAGAAAGTTATTTTCCTGTGCCACTGTCAAGCAGAGACACAGAAGTGATCCCTGGGGCATATTTCCTATTTCCCATCCACTCATCAAGATTTTTCTTGAAGAGTGCTAATGAAGAACTTTACTTGACATAGATGGGTAGCCTATTCCAGTGTATCGGAAGTCTCTGGGACAGGAATCTATCCCTACAGCATGTCCTGGTTATTGTGGTGACAAGGTTTAGGTCCCCAGACCATGTAGCTCAGAGGGATTGGGATTTCTTTGGGTGTAGCATCTCCAACAGCTCTGGGTTTGACATAGCTTTATATGTTAGGCAGAGATCACCTCGGAGTAGCCGATATGCTACGGAGTAAAGCTGGAGTTTTTTGAGATGGTCAGTGTAGGGCATCTGTTTGAGGCCAGTAATCCTCTTTGTGGGGTACTTCTGTGGCCTTTCTAGCTGCTGCAGATGTCTTGTGAGGTATATTCCAAAAGGGGCATTGAACTCTATAATGGGTCTAATGAGTGTCAAGTAGAGGGGAAAAATAACCTCTTTTTTCCTGGATGAGAACTCTTTTATGATGAGGTGTGCCACGTAGAAGGACTTCCTGACTACTGTGGCAATGTGACTATCAAAGGACAGACTACTGTCCCCTGGGGTCCCAAGGTCTCTTATCACACATTCGGTATTAAGTAGACTGCTGTCTATGTAGTAGTTCATGGGTACAGAGTTTTTACCAAAGGGGCTGACAATGCACTTTTTGGCATAGAGCTTGAGGCCATGGCTCTGAGACAAGGCATCTGTCTCAGCGAGGCCCTTCTGTAGGATTTCCACATCATTGGGGGACTTGACTATGGCTCCTAGTTTGCAGTCATCTGGAACTTCACTAGCCAGAGGCCTTCTGTGTTAGCCTGTACTTCAGAGAAGTAGATACCAAACAGGAGAGGCCCCAGGACTGAACCCTGTGGTACTCCACTTGTCACTGGTTTGAGGTCAGATTGGAGTCTGCAACTTTTACAGTGTGGGTTCTGTCAGTGAGCCAGTTGACAACCCATCTTGTGACGTTGGGATTTATACCTAGTTTCGTGAGTTTAGCTATGATTCCAGAATGGGGGATGGTATTGAAAGCCTTGGCGAGGTCAAGATAGGCTGTCTGAACCACCTTACCCTCATCTCCGGCTTTGGTGACTGCCTCAAAGAAGTCGATTAGGTTCAGGAGGCATGATCTGCCTTTCACAAACCCGAACTGAGTGGGATTCAGAGTTTGGAGGTTACCAGTGTCTTTGTTTATGAGTTCCATGATGATACGTTCCATGGCCTTGCAAACCAGGCTCGTCAGGCTAATAGGGCGATAGTTCCTGGGGTCAGTGGTGGCTCCCCCTTTGTGGAGTGGGATAACTGTTGCTGTACGCCATTCAGTGAGCAAAAAGCCTGATGTGAGGCTATGATTGAACATGGTGCTTAGGTGGGGAGCCAGTTCATTCTGAAGTTCATGTAAAATGCTGCCTGGGATGTTGTCTGGTCCCATGGATGCTGTGTTTTTGGCTTTAGAGAGTGCAGCTTTTACCTGCATAGTTGTGATTACAGGGGCTCTGCATTCTTCCTGTATAGATATGTGCCCTTTAGGGGTGGGTGGGGGGTAAAGTTAGCACTGAACCTATCTACCAGGATGTTGGCAATATCAGTTGACTCTATAATTTTTGTGCCGTTGTGCTATAACTCAGAGCAGATCTGGGTGTTGCCATTGAGATTCTTGGCATAGCTATAGAATGCTTTGTGGTTGTCCTTAGAATCAGTGGCAATTTTGTTTTCGTAGCTAGCTTTGGAGGATCTTATAAGGGATCTCAACTTCTTACTGAGACTGACCAGGGAGCTTCTCCACTCATGGGATTTTACTCTCTTTTGCAACAATTTCTTCCTTCTGTTGTACAATTTGTTTATGGCAGGGGACCACCAGATTGGCTTCCTTTTTTTGGAGGATAGCATCTTGGTTCTGTTTGGGATAACACGACCCATGCACTCGTGTAAGTGCTTATAGAGTGCATTTGTGTAGGATTCAGCAGTTGTAACTGTATTGTCCATTTGCATGGGTGTCATGAAGTTCATCACTTCTGTCTTAAGAAGCATGAAGTTGGCTTTGGAAAAAGTTTTTACCATGTTTTCCTTAATGGGGGGTGGGGGCATGATGTGGATATCAAGGGTGATTAGCTTATGGTCGGATCGGACCAACGAGGAGTTGACTTCATGTGTGGAACACTGGTCACTCATGTTGGTAATGACTAGGTCTAGGATATTGTTGCCCCTGTTGGGGGATGTGGATAAGTTGATCCAGGACATTGGAGTTTATGAATTCTAGAAAGCGTTGTCTGAAGGAGTTGGTACATGAGTAGTTTTCCCAGTTAAGGGTGGGGTAGTTGAAATCGCCCATTATTAGGCTGTTTGGTTGAACCCTAATATTTTCCAGTACATCAAGAAAAGAGGAGTGGAAATCTTGGGGCATGGTGGGGGATCTATATCAAGCTACAATTTGGTTTGCAGTTTTGCCCAGAGTTAGTTGCACTTGGATAACCTCAGATGCATTATGCTGAGCAACTAGCCTGGAGGTGTGGATATCCTTAATGAATATGGACACACCTCCAACGGTGATGTTCCGGTCCAGGTTACATGGCAGAAAAGTGTGGTATGAATTATAACCTGGTAGTGCAGGGTGGTCTCTGGAGCCTTGGACAAGGTCTTAGTCACTGCACAGCTATCAATGTTCTCCATTTTAAGCAGTGCCTCAAGTGAGTGCATTTTGAGACTTAGACATCTAGCATTGAGTAGCATTACCCTCAGTTTTTGCTTGCCTGTTCCTGTTATGGTGGTGAATTTGTCATTTGAACCTTGCCTAAAAAAGGTAATATAGGAGCGGCAAGAGCCTTAGCCAGTATCCAGAATTCCAGGTGTGACAGGTGCAGGCCATCTCTGGCAAAGCATCGTGGTCTGTCAACCATGTCAACCCAAGCAGACAGATACTGGATTCCCTTAAAATGACACCAGAAGCTTAGCCAATTGTTGAAGTCAATCATTTTGGCCTTGTACTGCGGTATCATTCTGGGCGATGGCAGAATGCTACTCAGGGCTAGGGTCATACCTGCCTGGGCTACAAGATCGTTGAGCTCTTCCATATTTCTTTTCATATAGTCCAGGGAGGTCATTTAGCATTCCTTCCATGTGGTTTAATTGATTTCTTAATGAGGTAGTGGTGTTATAAAAGGACTGGGGTTAATTTTATAAGCTGTTCTGATGAAGTCCCTCTTCGGGAAAGAAAGTGCTTAACTGGTACTGGAATAAACTGCTATTGGATCTATCTAAGGCATGGTGATTTGCATTGGTGGATTGCAGTCTTTGTTGTTTTTTTCTCTGGTTCTTTGGTGTAAGTGTGTATGTTTGTAGGTAAAAGTATTTTGAGGTCTTTCCTACCCAGTACACTTCCCATTGCCCTACTTTACAAGGGCTGCTGATGTCATTCACCTTAGAAGTACCTTGGGACAACCCTCAGCCCTATAAGCTCCACGGTACTTGCGATAACTATGTAACACAATAGTAGCAATAATTAGATAGGCAGCGGTGTTAATATTAGTTCTGGCAAGTGTGTATAAGTGTTCGTAAGTTTGTAGGTGAAAGTATTTTGAGGCCTTTCCCACCCAGTACACTTCCCATTGTCCTACTTTACAAGGGCTGCTGATGTCATTCACCTTAGAAGTTCCTTGGGACAATGTCAAACCCTGTAAGCTCTGTGGCGTGTGCCATAACTGTGTAATAGTACAAAAACAAAACCAAGCGCTGAAAATCACGGAGCTCCAATAAGTGCTCTACCTCCTAGGACAACAAATGGATGTGTGCCAGCACCAATGAATGTTTTAAAAATAACCAGTACCAAATAATTATATAAAAAATTTTTTGCCAGCACCAAAGATCGTTTTCAAGAATAACCAGCACCAATAAATGTATTTGGAAATGTTTAAGTGGCCAGCACCAAAATTTGTTTTTATAAATAAACGATGTCCAAGAGTGTGTTCACACTAACCACTCGTTGTGCACTCCTGTATAAATTGCCAACTACTTCAATTCTGTCAATAAACAACTCCTTCCACTAGTTGCACCAAACTTTTCCATTCAACTCTGTCAGTATCTATTTGCGTTAACAACTAGAATGCTCAGATGTTGATTCCAGCTTACCGCTCCAATATACTGTGATGTAAAACAATTGTGTCTCTCCACGCAAGCTGCCACCGGCTATATCGCCTTCAGAACTTCACGTTGTTATACAAAGACTTCCGACAATGATAGACAGCACAAATCCCTTTATTGTTTTTACACGATACTCTCCATAAAATACTTGTGCCTCCTGAACCAAAGGTTCAACCACTATGCACACAGCGTATGGTAAAAAATAAAAAATAAAACTGATTAAGCGTATACTGCGTGTAAACACATCCAAACAAGATACGCTAATCAAATGATTGACCATAAAGCATGACCTGGAATGCTCAAATGTTGACAATAATCCTGGTACATTTCGGTTAAGCGCTTTCACTCAATAAAACTTGAGCTTCTTCAGAACATCACATTAAAAAAACTTTCTTCCTATAAAGCTTTTTTGGTGCCAAATTCAAACCAGGTCCCCATTTTTAAAGCTACAGGGTGTATTCTTACACAGTAATACATGCTCATCAAATGATTTAAAACCTATGTATAAAATGAGTAAAATATAATAATGTAAGAATGTATTTGTAAATAAATATATGAACAATATATAAATATTATATAAACAATGTTATTTAACAATATGTATATTCCTACCCAATCTTACTATACATTATTTTATATATTAATTACAAGGTCAGGAATAAGTGTGGAATGAAAGTGGTGAATACAAAAGTGTTCACATAACTGTGAGTAGTTATGCTTATTCGTATAATTAATTCATACTTCTACAAATAAGCTACTATAATACAACATACTCATCATTGATTTGTCTAATAGGCTATGGAACATCCTAACAATTTGTGTCTAATATAGATGTTTAAACATTAATTGTATGTGTTAACATCTAATATGGCCTTTAAAGAGATATTATCATTTAGGCCTGGTGGGGTGGTGGCATCTACAAATATTTGCCACCAAGCTTCCCTATAACTTAATACCTTCTTATTGTCCCCTCCCCTGGGGTCATATTTTACACTGTCTAACAAGCCAAATTTGAAATGGTGTTCCTCACCACTGATTTCTATGTATTTGTACAGTGCGTTTCTTTTATCCTTTTTCTTTATACAATATATATGTTCATAAATTCGCCTTTTTAAATTCCTCTCTGTCTTCCCCACATAGAAATTAAAACATATTTGACATATTGCTATATATATTACCATTCTAGTATTACAGTTACCCTTAATAAATCTAATATTAGTTCTCATTATATTGTTTAACACTATTTTTTTATTCTCAATAATGTACCTACATTGACTACACGCACCACATTTAGATGTGTGTTCATTACTATGTATAGATTTCACCTTGTTATACAAAGTTCCCTTTTCGATAATTCTTTTAATGTTGGCCCCCATCTTGTATACAAAGTTTGGTTTTCCTCCTATTGCATTATTTATTGACACATCATTGTGAATAATGTGCCAATGATTCTTAATACTCTGTATGATATAATTAACATATGGACTATAGGTTAATATCATAGCCCTACTCCTACTTTCATTTAATTCATTGTTTTTATTAATTTCGTGCTGAGTTAAATTAGTGATGATATTTCCTAAACCTAATAATGGTTTATAGGTTTTATTCCAAAGACTTTTTACATAACTGTCAACATCGTTCAATATTCTTGAAGGGTATCCCCTATCCAAAAACATCTTGTGTATTAATTTGATCTCATCTTCTAATATATTGAATGCTGTTGTCATTCTTATAGCTCTTATACATTGGCCTTTATATATATTCCTCTTTAATTTTTCAGGATGACAACTTGTATATGATAGATAATCATTGGAAAAAGTATCTTTTCTATGAATTCTAGAATGTAACACATCACCTTCTTGATAAACTAAGGTGTCCAAATAGGGTAAACCAATCTTGTTGTAAACATATTTAAATTTCAAAAAATCACTACTCTGGTTCATATAGTGAATGAACTCTAATAACTCTTCTTCACCTGCTTTCCAAATAATATAAATATCGTCCAAAAATCGAACATAATGAACAATATGTTGGTAATGTGGACTGGTAAACAGGTTGGTGTCTTCCCAGTCTAGCATGACCAGGTTGGCATATATGGGAGCACAAGCTGCTCCCATAGCTACCCCCCTGGTCTGCCGAAAATATTCTCCTTCAAAGTAAATAAAATTGTAATCCAAGATAATATCCAACATTTCAGTTAACAAACTCACTTCTTCCCATTCTATTCCAGCATATTTTCTAATGCTGTTTGCAAACAGAGAGACTTAGACATGACATAGTCAAACTTTTTGACTTAGTCAAGAACAATAATGACAACAAGGGGTATACCAGTGATGAAAAAACAACTAATAGCATGCCACGATCCAACCAACCACACAGAATTATTATAGGTAATTCCAAGGATGGTGAACAACAAAGTTTGTATTCTAAGGCAAATAAACTTGATTCCAATGAGGAGAAATCTGTGGACAGTTTAGAATCACTGTTGGGCAGTTTTCCTATTCCCAATGGTCAAGGACATCAACACATTGACTGTCCTATTGATTTGGCTAATGAGGACAACAATACTGAGGTAACCCATAGCAACAATCGATCTGCATCGAACTGTACGTTCGACTTCTCTATATACGAAATTGAAGATGACTTTAGGCGTATGGGAGCTAAACCTAAAAAGAACATTCCTATCAAAACGTATTCTAATGCAGTGGGTAAACAAGTACGTACAACCACAGGTACCGTTAATACAACCAAAACGCGAACGCAGGGTACAGTGCGTGAAGAATGCATTGATGGTATTGATACCAACATGTTCAATAGATTTATAGGAACTAACATAGATCTGGACGGTTCTCCAACATGTTCTAATAAGAACTACAAGAACTATGAACCTTACGGGACATTAAAGGATATGATCTATTTGTTAGGTAAAAAGCTCAAGAGTATTAACAATGTAAAAGTTGACAATGCATATTTGCAAAAATGTATTTCGTTGAAAATTGTTCCGAAAGGTCTAAGATTTTTTAAACAACCTATGGGGTTTCAGTTAAATGATAGGATTATAAAAGAATTCAACGAGTTTTTTGATGAGTGTGGAATCAGATTTATGGGGCTTATAATTAAACACAATGATGACAAGTTAGCACAACTCATACAAGAAACAGATATATTGAATGAAAAAATTACTACTGACCTACTTTTTGATGAGTGGGAGAGGATGTACAACAATCAGTATGTTATAGCAGAGAAATTTATACATACCTTAGGTGAGACAAAACATAAAAAAATCAAAAGAGATTTGGAGCATTATGAGAACAAGAAAGTATATCATTGGGGGATGAAAAATCAAAGGATAGACAATGAGGAACTAGGTCGGATGAAAGTTGATTGGTCAGGTAGATTTGACAAAGACAAAAATATAGACAAAAATATAGAAGAAACAACCCATTTTCAGAGGGAACACAACCCTCAGGAGGAACATTATTGGAACCAAAAAGGAAGGAATTTGCAGTTAAACAAATACAATTTCAGGAATCAAAGGTGACAGAGGGGAGAGATAGTGAAGGAACAACAAGCAATGAAGTAGTCAACAATGGGTTAATTTACACATGGAATGGTTTCAACATATATAATCATGCAAATGTAGAAATTACCAAAGTACATTTTACCCTATTTTCAAAAGGAATGAAGTTTGTACCTACATCTAAACTCCAATTAGTAGACAACATTACGGAACTTAAGAAATTCACCAGAAAATTAAATTTAGATATTTTTTTCAGTAAAACACCCAATGAATTTATCCAACAATACAAACCACTTGAAATTAAAGAATTTAAAGTTCCCAGTACATTTGTACCAATACAGCATCCTACTGTAGATGTTTATGAAAGAGTTGTATCCAAGGATATATACAGGTTATACAATTTGCAGGAAAAAATCATCCAGGAGAACAATTTAACTATAGAAGAAATGAAATGACTCAATGAGATTCAGATCAATAACAACTTAAGAGTTATGAAACCGGACAAGGGAGGGGGGGTCGTAATTTATGATTATTTGGAGTACAGTAATAAGATACATCAAATATTATACAATTCAGGAAATTATGCCATTACTTCCTTGAATGAAATTAACATAGCACACCAGAGGGTGGATAGTTATATAGAAGAATTTTTAATTGATGGTAGAATAGACAAAGACATTTACAAGTTCATTAAAGTAAAGAGTCCTAGGTTGGCTACCATTGTGGGTATACCAAAAATTCACAAAAATATATCAGACCCACCCTTTAGACCAATAATATCTGGAAGTAAATCGAAAACGTATTTTATGGGCAAATATATAGACATCAAATTGAAACATATTTACAAACATGTACATCACCTAGCAAAAGATTCATGGGATTTTTTGAGAAATTATCCCAAACAGAAATGGAAAGATCACTACATGTTTGTTACTATAGATGTCACAGACCTCTTTTCCTGTATACCAAAGGTGGAAGGTTTAGAGGCCTTTGCAAACAGCATTAGAAAATACGCTGGAATAGAATGGGAAGAAGTGAGTTTGTTAACTGAAATGTTGGATATTATCTTGGATTACAATTTTATTTACTTTGAAGGAGAATATTTTCGGCAGACCAGGGGGGTAGCTATGGGAGCAGCTTGTGCTCCCATATATGCCAACCTGGTCATGCTAGACTGGGAAGACACCAACCTGTTTACCAGTCCACATTACCAACATATTGTTCATTATGTTCGATTTTTGGACGATATTTATATTATTTGGAAAGCAGGTGAAGAAGAGTTATTAGAGTTCATTCGCTATATCAACCAGAGCAGCGATTTTTTGAAATTTACATATGTTTACAACAAGATTGGTTTACCCTATTTGGACACCTTAGTTTATCAAGAAGGTGATGTGTTACATTCTAGAATTCATAGAAAAGATACTTTTTCCAATGATTATCTATCATATACAAGTTGTCATCCTGAAAAATTAAAGAGGAATATATATAAAGGCCAATGTATAAGAGCTATAAGAATGACAACAGCATTCAATATATTAGAAGATGAGATCAAATTAATACACAAGATGTTTTTGGATAGGGGATACCCTTCAAGAATATTGAACGATGTTGACAGTTATGTAAAAAGTCTTTGGAATAAAACCTATAAACCATTATTAGGTTTAGGAAATATCATCACTAATTTAACTCAGCACGAAATTAATAAAAACAATGAATTAAATGAAAGTAGGAGTAGGGCTATGATATTAACCTATAGTCCATATGTTAATTATATCATACAGAGTATTAAGAATCATTGGCACATTATTCACAACGATGTGTCAATAAATAATGCAATAGGAGGAAAACCAAACTTTGTATACAAGATGGGGGCCAACATTAAAAGAATTATTGAAAAGGGAACTTTGTATAACAAGGTGAAATCTATACATAGTAATGAACACACATCTAAATGTGGTGCGTGTAGTCAATGTAGGTACATTATTGAGAATAAAAAAATAGTGTTAAACAATATAATGAGAAATAATATTAGATTTATTAAGGGTAACTGTAATACTAGAATGGTAATATATATAGCAATATGTCAAATATGTTTTAATTTCTATGTGGGGAAGACAGAGAGGAATTTAAAAAGGCGAATTTATGAACATATATATTGTATAAAGAAAAAGGATAAAAGAAACGCACTGTACAAATACATAGAAATCAGTGGTGAGGAACACCATTTCAAATTTGGCTTGTTAGACAGTGTAAAATATGACCCCAGGGGAGGGGACAATAAGAAGGTATTAAGTTATAGGGAAGCTTGGTGGCAAATATTTGTAGATGCCACCACCCCACCAGGCCTAAATGATAATATCTCTTTAAAGGCCATATTAGATGTTAACACATACAGTTAATGTTTAAACATCTATGTTAGACACAAATTGTTAGGATGTTCCATAGCCTATTAGACAAATCAATGATGAGTATGTTGTATTATATAGCTTATTTGTAGAAGTATGAATTAATTATACGAATAAGCATAACTACTCACAGTTATGTGAACACTTTTGTATTCACCACTTTCATTCCACACTTATTCCTGACCTTGTAATTAATATATAAAATAATGTATAGTAAGATTGGGTAGGAATATACATATTGTTAAATAACATTGTTTATATAATATTTATATATTGTTCATATATTTATTTACAAATACATTCTTACATTATTATATTTTACTCATTTTATACATAGGTTTTAAATCATTTGATGAGCATGTATTACTGTGTAAGAATACACCCTGTAGCTTTAAAAATGGGGACCTGGTTTGAATTTGGCGCCAAAAAAGCTTTATAGGAAGAAAGTTTTTTTAATGTGATGTTCTGAAGAAGCTCAAGTTTTATTGAGTGAAAGCGCTTAACCGAAATGTACCAGGATTATTGTCAACATTTGAGCATTCCAGGTCATGCTTTATGGTCAATCATTTGATTAGCGTATCTTGTTTGGATGTGTTTACACGCAGTATACGCTTAATCAGTTTTATTTTTTATTTTTTACCGTACGCTGTGTGCATAGTGGTTGAACCTTTGGTTCAGGAGGCACAAGTATTTTATGGAGAGTATCGTGTAAAAACAATAAAGGGATTTGTGCTGTCTATCGTTGTCGGAAGTCTTTGTATAACAACGTGAAATTCTGAAGGCGATATAGCCGGTGGCAGCTTGCGTGGAGAGACGCAATTGTTTTACATCACAGTATATTGGAGCGGTAAGCTGGAATCAACATCTGAGCATTCTAGTTGTTAACGCAAATAGATACTGACAGAGTTGAATGGAAAAGTTTGGTGCAACTAGTGGAAGGAGTTGTTTATTGACAGAATTTAAGTAGTTGGCAATTTATACAGGAGTGCACAACGAGTGGTTAGTGTGAACACACTCTTGGACATCGTTTATTTATAAAAACAAATTTTGGTGCTGGCCACTTAAACATTTCCAAATACATTTATTGGTGCTGGTTATTCTTGAAAACGATCTTTGGTGCTGGCAAATTTTTTTTTATATAATTATTTGGTACTGGTTATTTTTAAAACATTCATTGGTGCTGGCACACATCCATTTGTTGTCCTAGGAGGTAGAGCACTTATTGGAGCTCCGTGATTTTCAGCGCATAACTGTGTAATACTGTAGTACAAATGAATAGATAGCTGGGGGTTCTAAACTCAATGCTGGCAACTGTGATCGTGTGTGTGTGTGTGTGTGTGTGTGTGTGTGTGTGTGTGGAGGGGGGTGAGAACTATATCTTCTGGGGGTGTTGGCTATGACATTTTGAGGCATGTTCCACCCAGTACACTTCCCATTCACCAACTTTACAAGGTCCGCTGATGTCATTTACCTTAGAAGTACCTGTAGACACTCTTCTGCCCTATAAGCTTTGTGACGTATGCAATAATTGCGTAACTTTATAGTACAAATAATTAGATAGGTAGGGGTTCTAATCTCAATACTGACAAATGTACTACTGTGTGTGAAGCGTATCCCCTGTGGCTACTGTGTGTGTTGGTTGACCCCCTTCCCATGGTATTACTTGAAAGAACATCTTAATGGCATCTGCCTTACATACACCATGTTAAACTATATGGCCCATACTAGTCGTTTGTACAGATGTATATAGAATATCCAGATGTTTGCAACATATATGTGGCATATGTCCCCTAACAATGGGCAGTTATGACAAATCATTGCCAAATATGTCACAGTTACCATAGTGACAGACATATCAGTATTAGACTTCATACCTGTCTGAAACATCATGATAATGCAAGTCTGTTACTCTAACACTTGTCTATGTTTGTAAGAGCAATATATGACAGCAGTCGCTATTTTGGTTGGTTTATGCCACCATCCATGAAGGCCCTCCCAAGATTACTTGTAAGAGGTAGTAAGTTATGTCTGAGCCATATAATCTCTGTGGTGCATGTAATGTGTACATAGCACTATAGTAAATATAAGTGGATACATACGGTTAGTAATCTGTCTACTGGCAACTGTGCATGTGTTTCTGTATGCATATCTCCTGTTGCTTTCTTTACTGTGTGTATGCGATGGTTATACCATTTTGTGTGCCTCTTCCACCTTATTCCCTCCCCCATTGCCAACCTAGTTGCAACCCCTACAGATGTCATCCACCTTACAAGCACAGTTACACATTTCCTAACACAAAGGCACTGTGGTGCATGCAACAGTCATATCAGTGTGAATTGTACATAAATAGATAGATAGGTCATCTATTATGGGAAGTGTCAACCCTGTGTGCATGTGTGTTTATATGCATGTCCTCATGCAGCAGTGTGTGTGTTTCAAATGGCTATACCATGTTGTGGTCCTCTGAACCCACCATAGGTGATCCTGACTGCCTCTGCAATTGTCACCCACTTGAACAGTAGTGGCAGACACTGCAACACTACATAACCTCTGTGGTGTCTGTGTTATGTATCTCGCACTATCATTTGTACAGAGGCTGTCAGGATCACCTATGGTAGGTTCAGAGGACCACAACATGGTATAGCCATCTGAAACACACACACCTACGGGCTCACTCCGCTCCCCTACCCTGCCCCCAATTCCCACCTGCCCCCAGCACCTCTACATTTATTCCTGACTAACCCCTCCCACCCAAACCAATTAACTAATCACTTTCCTCTCCTTATCACCCCTCCCTTTCCTACTCCTCCCTATACCCCTTAATCCACCTTATCCTCCTTACTCAGTCTCTCTCTCTCTCCCTGTAAAGACTTACTTCCCCCTCTACTTCCTCTACCTCTTCTCCTCTATTAATCTGTAAACTTCCTCATACATCTCTCCCTTCTTTTTTTTTCCTCACATTCTCCTAGTATGTCTTCCCATACCATTTATACTATCCTTGTCTCATGCTCCCTTCTTGTGCTACTAATTCCTCTTTATTCTGCTACTTCTTACTCTTCCAAAACACCCTCATGCCTACCTCCTTCTCAAACCATCCCATGCACTCACCCAAAACCATTCCTAGCATCCCACTTCCATACAATAACTCCCTCTCTTATTTCTCCTAGCCTACTACACCTATTCCTCCCCAAACTCCTCTCCACCACAACAAATACCCTCACTCTTCAATCTCTACTAGCCGCAAACAGCTTCCTTCTTAATAAACCCAAAAAGCTAAAAGTTACTCCCATTAATGACCTAGCCTTATCTGGAGACATCCATCCTAACCCTGGCCCTTGCCTCACAACAAACTCCTCCCCTTCCCCACTTCATCCATTTCACACATCCACTCTCCCCCCTCCCTCTTCTTCTTCTTCTACCTCCTGTCCTAACACCCTTAAGTTCTTCACCATAAATGCCCAAAGCCTTAATAACAAAATACACCAAATACAAGCTTAGATTTCCTACAACCAACCTGACATCCTAGCCATTTCAGAAACCTGGCTAAAACCCCATATTGCTGACTCCGAGATCCTACCACCTGGATTCCAAATCCATAGAAGTGACCGTTTAAATAGAAAAGGTGGAGGCTCTGCTCTAATCTACTCCAACCTTCTCTCTCTCATTCCTCTACAAACTCCAATTCCAAAATTCAAAAATACTGAACTAACCGCTTGTCTCCTACAAATAAATAAACATAAAAATATCTGCATTATCTCACTATATATTTCCCCAGGTGACAACATCTCTACCCTTGAAAATATTCTTCTCTGGGACTCTACTAAAATAAATTTCGAAACCTACATTCTAGGTGATGTTAATATTGATTGGAATAAAATCAAGTCACCTTCTTCCTCCTTATTCATTAACCTCTACAATTTCTCCCAAGTAATACAGACAACCACTCACCCTAACAAACACCACCCCCCAGGATCAATCATCGACTGGGTCCTAGTCTCCCATCCAAATAAAATAACTCTCTCTGGTACTATCCCAGACACATTCAGTGACCATCTCCCTGCTTTCATACATCACTCAACCAACAATACTAAACACCAACACCACTATATTCACACTCGCAATCTCAGCAACTTCAACCCCTCAAATTTCTCAAACACTTTTAAATATATAAACTGGCAAATCCTTTATACTCTTCCCCTTGACAATGCTGTAGAATATTTTAACTCTATCTTCCAAAAAACCCTCAACTCCCAAGCCCCACCAAGAAACAAACGAATCAAGACTAATTCTGCTCCTTGGCTGTCCAAAGAAACTAAACAAATCATGCACTCCAGGGACAAATCCTGGAAGCTCTACCAAAAAAATAAGATGCCTTCTACCTTGCTTCAATACACCCAACTCCGCAACCAAGTAAAGAAACTAATCACCTCCGACAAAAAAAATTACTACAATAAACTTCAGTCCAATAATAACAAGAACCCTAAACAATTCTGGAAATCTATTAATTCCCTGCTCCACCCAGGATCTAGGAATAATCCCTGCCCTGACCCTAGCTTAACCGACTCAGAACTAAGCTCTCACTTCAACACATTCTTTAAAGAATCCATTGGTAATATAACCAAATCTTTTCCCAACAATAATCCATCCAACTCTCTCTCCTCTACTCCCAGCACCCCTAGTAACTGTACGCTTAATTTCCAACTCAAACCTGTACCAACTACTTTCATAAAAAGACTCCTATCAAAACTAAAGCCTTGCTCAAATGCCCCAGACAACTTACCCTCCTCCTTCCTCAAAACTGCTGCAGATGGTATTGCTCTCCCTATCAGCATCCTAATTAACAGATCTTTAAAAGAGTCTTATGTACCCAAACTTTGGCGATCTGCCTTCATTCTACCTCTACACAAAGGAGGCAAAAACTACAATATCTCTAATTTCTGCCCAATTGCCTTATTCTCACCATTATCAAAAATACTTGAAAAATGTGTCCATCACCAACTTATGCCTTTTTTAACTCAGAATATCCTCTTAACTCCCACCCAGCATGGCTTTCTCCCTGGCCACAGCACCACTACTGCCTTACTATCCTTCTTAGACACAGTAAATCGAGCACGCGATTTTGGATTTCTAGTATCCACAGTACTGCTAGACCTTTCCAAAGCCTTTGATACCATCTCCCACAAGCACCTTCTCTTTCATCTCTCCAACCTTCATCTCTCCCCTGATACCCTTTCCTGGTTCTCCAGCTACCTATCTGACAGATCTCAAGCTGTCAGATGGAAGAACTCTACCTCCTCTTTCTTGCCAACACCCACCGGTGTTCCCCAGGGGTCCATTCTCGGACCCATGCTTTTCAACATTTTCATTAACAACCTTCACTCAATCATCCCTGATACAACAGTTATCCAATATGCAGACGACTCCACCTTAGTCTGTGCCACCTCCAACCTTCCTGAACTATTGACTAAAACTCAAACAGCTTTTTCCACTACCGAAAACTGGATGCACCAAAACCATCTCTCACTCAACTCTAACAAATCTAAAATTCTTCTGTTTCCTCCTTCCAGAAAATTCTCCTTCGACAAGAATGCTTTCAAAGTCCTTAACCAAAGCAACTCTGCCATAGAAGTGGTCCCTTCCGCAAAACTCCTTGGCATTACCATAGACGAACACCTTAAATTTGATATCCACATCCAACAAAACATCAAGAAAACCCATCAAAAGCTAGGCATGCCCTATAGAAATAATCGCTTTCTCTCCAACTCTGCAAGGCAAACTATTGCTAATACCTACCTCCTACCATCTCTATTATATGGAGCCCCTCTACTAACTAACATATCTTCTTCCAACACCTCTAAACTCTAAACTTGCTATAATAAAATCTCCAAATTCGCAACTAAATCCAAAACCTCTACTCACCACTGCTTAACCCTACAATCTCTGAACTGGCTGGAACTCCCAAACCTCCTAGACTATTTCCAACTAACCACTGCCCACAAATTAATATTCTATCCAGATAAATGCCCAGCCTTAACAAACATCCTTCCCCCTTACATCTCAACCAGATCTCTATGATCTGAACACCAAAATTTAATCTTTGTCCACAAACCCAAACGCCCTGTAGGCCAACACCTTCTCTCTTTCACTGTTGGCAAAAAATGGAACTCTCTCCCTCCTTCACTCAGGACTACTCCTAACTCTGAATCCTTCAAAACCCTACTTTTCTCTTACCTATCCACTAAACGTAAATGCTCCTGCTTTCACCCTACATAACTATCTTAAGAATTTCCCCTTTGAGCTCTTCATTCTCCTGCTTTTCTCTGCACTATTACCTCTTTCTATTATCCTAATTAAACCCAAGCTAACATACTCAGACTAAGCATCCTCTCTCTTGACTCCAAGTATTGTATATATTGTAAATATCAACTAAGTCATATATACTTATTGTCCAGTCAATCTAAACCTACTGTCCTGAATGTAAATACCTATAAACTGTGCTACCTATGTCAAAATTGTATTTCAATGCCAATTTATCCCCTATACCTGATTGCATATATGTATTTTCCACTGTATTATGTAACCTTTGTATCCATTTATGTATGTACTTACCATTGCATTATGTAACCTTGTAACCATATTGCTTATTGGAGCTTTTCTCCCCGGGCCTCCACTGAAAATGGGCACACCACTGGCCCAGTGGACTTCCCCGGTAACCAAACTGAAATAAATAAATAAATAAATAAGGTAGAGGTCGGCTATCAGCAGGCTATGAATATGTGTGTGTTTGTGTGTGTGTGTGTGTGTGTGTGTGTGTGTGTGTGTGTGTGTGTGTGTGTGTGTGTGTGTGTGTGTGTGTGTGTGTGTGTGTGTGTGTGTGTGTGTGTGTGTGTGTGTGTGTGTGTGTGTGTGTGTGTGTGTGTGTGTGTGTGTGTGCACATACATCCCCTTGAAGCAGTCTACTTGTGTTACAGCCACCAGCATACCTCTCAACCACTCACAGAAAGACATCTGGTTAAAGCCATATGTGAAGCTGGGGCAAACTACAAATATTAAGCACACCCTTCACATATTGCTGTGAGACACATGAAAAATAGATAGCAGAACAGGTCATGCATTCGAATGCACTTTCCAAAGGGTATGTGCTGTTACATGACAATATCCGTCATTAATCTGCAAAGTCAGTCTGTCATGATCTTCCAAATTGTTGGCCAGAACACCACAGGTTTATAACAGATGGAAATAAATTATGTGTCAGACATCAGGACAATCTGCAGACATATGCAGAGGTCAGATGTCTGGCCACTATCTGTACCCATACCTCCGAAGCTCTTAAAGCAAGAAATGTTTACAAAGCCATAAATAATGGGCTGACAAAGGCCACAAAATAGGGACCCATATTAATTAGGGTCTATATTAGAACACTGAACATTTAAAATGTCGAGTGTTCTAATATCGACCCGTTTTCAGTGAACGCTGAAAATATCGAAGAAACAGAGAACCAAATTTTTTCCTAGGGAAAGAATTCAGTTGTCCGTTTCTGTTGCTTCGGTATTTTCAGGGCTCTGGTGGAAAGTTACGGGTCGGGTTCAGGTAAGTGTGTGATTGTGTGGCTGTGAGGGTTAGGGCAGGATAGGTGAGTTAGGATTATGGCGCGGGTGAGGTGACTGTGCGATAGTGACAGACCTTACGGTTAGGGTTTGGGTTAAGGTAAGTGGATAGTTAGTCGTGTATGTATAGTTAATGTAGGGTTAGGTGTAAGACTTTAG
This sequence comes from Protopterus annectens, assembly GCF_019279795.1. Lineage (NCBI taxonomy): Eukaryota > Metazoa > Chordata > Ceratodontiformes > Protopteridae > Protopterus > Protopterus annectens. The sequence continues at coordinate 368,991,515 of NC_056730.1, read as the reverse complement.
GTGTATGCGTATGGATTGCTGTTTGTTTGGTGTGCTTGTGTTGTGTGTATGTGTTTTGGAACAGCAAATTTTTTCCTAGGGAAAAAATTTGCTGTTCTGAATGTTCGATGTTCAGTATTTTTGATTGGTAGGGTTCGATATTAGAACACTCGACATTTTGAATGTTCGGTGTTCTAATATAGACCCATTAATTATTGCTCCTGCAATCATATACAGGTGATAGAATAACAGGTTTTGCACTAGCATAAATATCCTGAAGAATATGAAGTCTGCAACTCAAATGTCTGTCATAATTTGTTTGCATCAGCCCTCAATGATTTTGCAATAATGTGCTGGAAAAAAACAAGTTTATGAGAAAATAGACCAAAAATATGAGGCAAGAATCTGGACATTCTGTGGAAATCTGTACAGTTAAGAGCTATGTCTGTACCACCCTGCTGATTGCAGTCCATGTGTGGCAAGGTGTGACCTTTAACAACTGAAACAGTGAAAAGAGGTCCCAAGATTGTAGGACAAGAAATATGTCATACAGTTCTGTACTGATTGCATAGAGGAGTTATTGCACATCAGAAGCACCTTCATGTTATGAGAAATACTATATGCTGCTATGTCCTGCCAACTGTCACATTGCTATAACTTGTGTCCCACACTCCACAATTCATAATGTCACACACACATTGTGTGTGACCTATGTGTGTGTGCAATATGTAAACATGTGAAAGCCCTGTGATTACCTGGTGCCCCCAGTAATCCACATGTATGTAGGCATGAATACTAACATGCACCACCCACATATGCAGATACAGCCTATGGCTGTGTGAGGTAAATGTATTTTTCAGTATCTCATTGAGCCACATACTGCTGTTAACACACTGCAATGGGCCATTCAGTGTATATGGAATGCTGTCAAGGTCCTAGCTGACTGCAGACAACAGTGTCAGCATGCCATACATCAAGGATATGTCTGCAGTATTTCCCACATCAGCATCAGCCCTGTAAACACACAGAATGTAGTGACAGACCTGGGTAACCTGTATGGCAAATTTAGTTGAATACAGGTAACATGTATTGGCAGTTGTCAGGAATCGCTTGTATGTGATTCACTACATAGGTAAAGGGACCACATCCATCCAAAAGGTGGACATTACGGTTTACTTTCATGTGTGCATATTGCACATGGGCAAACAGCAATTGTCCGAAAGCCCGTCTGCAAAGTTTGCAAATGCCGAAAGTAAAAAGGTTCGAATGTGCAATGAGCGAATGCACAGTGACATTCGCTCATTGCACATTCAACATTGTGGGGCGGACTGCACTATAGTGGGGATCAGAAAATGGTCACTTTCCCCACTGTAGTGCGATCTCGGAGTTAGAATATTAAAGTAGGGGGTGTGGGGGTGCAGGGGTGCTTGCCCCCTGCTTTACACTTCATTTTTTTTCGATATTTATGTTAAAAAATCAGCAAATCTGCTTTTCGATTTGCTGATTTTCGAACATATGGAATTGTCCCTGTTCTGACTTTCATGGTTACGATTTGCTCATGTGAGCAATCACACCACTGTGATTCGGTTTTGTAAATGTAAACCGGACATTACCTCTGAAGAGTCCTCAGTCAGTACAATACATTAGCAGCATGGCTGGTCTACTATGAAGCTATTCAGACATCTGCAGCATCTGTACAAGTATGTTAACACCCACAAAGGTCAGCCATGTCCCACAACACCTGTTCCATGCAGACAGCCTCTAATCTGTACTCACCCACTGGTTAGTGGTCATGTTGTCCACAGGTGTCTGTGGCATGCCAAGATGGCAATGTTGTGCTCAGCTCTTCAACAGCTGCCCCATGTACAAGACTATGACTCTGTGTGCACTAACAGAATGAAAGGCCAGATTTGCATATGAGATAACAGACACACATGCTGAAGATTGCCATGTATGGCTACCAGGGGCTGCCCTGTGTCAGGAATATACTCCCCAACCCTGTCAAACACAGTACCATGCATACCCTCATCAAGTGCATCAAAGTTGGATTGATGAGAAAGAAATGGCAGGGGCAACAGATGCTGATAGGTGAATCTGTTGGGGTTAAAGTAATAGCTAGGATTGTGAGGGACCTACTGCCAATACTCAAGTAACCTCCTTTGTATGTATGAGTCTGTTGTAATAGAACCCAGGTGACATGTATGAAGGCTAGTTGGCTGTGTCAAGGGGTATGTATGCAAGGTCACACTGTCTGCACCTGTTGTCCCTTACACACTGTTGCATGCATACACACTTGGTAAACATGTACATATACAGCTGTACCTAGGCTGGGCCATACGGTTGACATCATGTGTGTGTGTCTCTGGAGTGGTGGTGTTAAACTGGATCATGCAGAGGAGCTGTGTGGGTCTGGTGGTGACCTGCTTATGATAGAGATGTGTGAGTGTTTGCATGCACACATTCAAGCCATGTGGTTGCCTTACACAGGGGTATGTTGGACAGCCATGGACTGTACATGGCAGGATGTACAGTTCAGCATCTCCAGTCATGGACACAGGAACTGGTTCTGCCAGGAGTCTCACTGGTATCACCAGTCTCAAGGCCAGATGCAGTACTACTCCTCAATGGTGACTGCTGTCTGGTGAATCTGTGTCTCTGACGGGACCGGCCATGACCACATACCCATGGCCTGCTCCATTGTGGTGTGGACTGCACCCTCCCTTTGGTAGTGCTGGTGGTACTGCCACTATGGGAGTGTGAATGTGTACAGCCACATGGACTCTCAGATGATCTTATTGCTGACTTATGTCCATGTGGCCAATGCCCTACTCCCATCATATGCTCCAGCTTAGACATTGCACAGTTGAGGAATGACAGTGTCTCACATCATCGTTTATCCACGACATCAGCATAATAACATACAGCATCACCAAGGCCGTGGAGGTCATCAGGTATGGCAGGAAGTGTTGCATTCATGACCCTGAGCATCTGTCTGGTGTTGCATTCAGAACATGTCTGTGCCTCCATGATGGATTGAAACATGCATCTGGTGACACCTGCTGTGACACTTGTGACAGGGGCTTGATGGGCAGCAGTCCTCCTTCGAGCACCTCTGTCCATCCGCCTGTGTGGGGCCTCGTCTGCTCTCTGGCTATGGCTAGTGTCTACACTCATACTTGCCATAGTCACCACACTAGCCTGTTTTATGCCACCACCCCCCAACTGTCTATTATCTATGGCTGCTGGGGACTGGGTATGTGTGGGCATACTGACTGTGCGTGGGGACATTGTGGGTGAAAGTGGGATACCAACCAATGGCATAGAGGCAGCCCCTGACAACCCCACCTGTGCCTCACTATGACCACCATCATCCTCAGAGTCCACAAAGACACTGACATCAGGTTGTGAGAGGGAGAGACACCAATCCCCATGTTCACCTGTGAGCGAAAGACAACATAAGTAAATTCATACCTGCACTATAATGTTTGCTGATACACACACACACACACACACACACACACACACACACACACACACACACACACACACACACACACACACACACACACACAAAGAACCTCCACCCAGTGAGTGACCTGGACAGTGCTTGTTGACAGCTTGGATGTGTGTCACACACAATCACCCTGGGGGGGAATTGGCACCCTGTCCACATCAGGAAGAGTAGCTATCTACACCTCTGCAGGCATAACATGGTCAACTGGATGGTTAATGGCACATACACCCTTGGGATACCACCTGTGTCCCTGTTGGATGGGGATATCAGCTGCTGCCTTGCATACACATGGGCTAATATGTGCCCTAGGGATATGGCCACTCAAGGCCCACAGCTTAGTAACCTGATATGGTACATGGAATACCATATGTGGCCTGTCTGCTGTGACAGATTGTGTTATGTGCCCACACACATATGTGCAATCGACTGCTGGCTGTCCCCTATGGGCAGTGTTACAGTACCATGTCTTCCAGCCTACATCCCACAAATAGGTGAGTGCTTCTACAGGTGAATGTTGACATTCCAGGAACATCCGAGCTACACAATAACTGACATCAGTGCATATGTGTTGTAGGGTAACCACCTCATAGGTGTCTAACATGTTCAGCACCCAGATGTTTGTGGAAAAGGTACATATGCCTGAAAAATGTAGACCCCCCCCTGCCAGACATATGTGTATTTCCACACACCAGTTGAACAATTACATGATGTTTGTTCACATAGTTTGCGGAATGTGTATGTGGCATGCCAGACCCCTGGGGGCACAGTAATAGCACATGAATATCTGGTACTGTATCCATTCCCTTACATTGCATGCTCAGTATGTATGCACTGCTGCTGAGCCAGAGCCAGCATCCCCCACTACTAGTACCAATAACCTGCTGTCCTGCTGCAGGGGCTCACTAGGTATGCTAGCCATAGGTGCCGGGCATTCAGATACAGGTATGGTGTACACACTGACCTAGCCAGAATATGTCAGGAATGGTCAGGGAGACCTGGACAGTCTGTGAAATAATCCTGTAAGACATTGGCAGACTGAGACGGGCTCAAGAATGGTACATGATGTGATATGCCAGCTGTATCCACCAGTACATACTTTATGTGTGACACCCCTGCACTGGCCAAGTAATCAAGGAGCCTCAGCCCTCACATCAATGAGGGATGTACACAATAGGAGGATCACAAATACACACACAGTAAAGTACAATTACTCTTCAGAGCACACAGAGATCACAGTCAGTCTGGGGTTGGTTTCTCTCTCTCTCTCTCCAGATAACCAATAAGTCTCTCCACTGGCACAGCTATATGACTAACATCTCAGCAGAGTGCCCAAGTCAAAACACCCATCACCCTCTCTGTCCAACCTGTGCTTTGTGTCCTTGCTCAAGTAGCTGACACACACACTTTGAGATCTGGGAAAGGCTGGCACAGTTCTTCCTAATCAACCTTATCATTCTATCAGGGAATGCAAATGTTCCATTGCCCTACTGATACAAGCCTAGCTTACTCTGTTAAATGCTTTTTCTGCATCAAGACCCACCAACACCACTGGTATTTTCTTACATTCTGCTTCCCATTGGATCATCAATGTTCTGTTAATGATGTCAAATGTTTGACTTCCTTCTACAAAACCACACTGATCCATCTCTATGATGTCTAGTGGTTCTCCCACCCCAATCCCAGTACTGGTTTTAGTACCATTAAGGTACAAATCTTATAATGTAATCCCTGGTGGCTAGTGGTCCACCCCCCCAGTGTTGCAGATTATGTTCATTAGTCTAGAGGTGTGTGGAAGTATGACAGTCACCCCAACCCACGCTCATGCACATGTACACCTCAAACACAGAAGCTCTCAGTCCAGTATTTGTGTTATTTTCCTCTAGTATTTAACATGTGTTATAATTACAAAAATACCAGTTGTAACTATTTCACTCTATCTCATTTCATTAACAACAAAATGGCTAGGTCTAGAATATCCAAGTGCTGAGCTGATAAATGAGTTGGAAAACCAAGTACACTTGTCATTTTGGTAATAAAAAGAATCAATAGTATAAGCTGGATACATCTACTGATGAATAAAGCCAATGAAATGAGCACAGATAGAAGTGTAAAAAAAGAATGTTAATGTCAAAGACTGTTATTTCTGTCTGTGTTTTTAATCTCCATGATTTCCAAGCTCCTTAATGCAGTCATCTGCAGAGAAAACTCATTCACACGCTACGTTATTCTGGGCTGGAAGTGTGAATATACTGTGCACCTAGTCTCTGTGAAAACAATATTTGGGGCCCTTCAACTGATGAACTGTCCACTGAAGAATCAGTTATCAAAATTAGTTATTGTACATTTGTTTATGCATGTGTGCCACATTAGAGTAATGAGGCAGAGGTTCATTTCTAAGGGTTTCACATCAAACAATAAATGAGCAAATAAAAAGAAATGGAGACAAATTACTAAATTACTGAGTGAAGCCATAACTAAAGAGAGGAACGGTAAGACAGTAGTAAAACTAAGGCACAGAACAACAAATAATAGTGATATAAGATAAGGCAACTCTATCTTTTCAGGAGTCTCCTTAGCGACTCCTGTCTTCACCCAAGCAATGCAAGTGATCTGGGAGTTCGTACTTAGTACTCTGAGGATAAGAAACCCCAAACACCACTTTATCCAGATCCCCACCTCCACAGGGGATTTCACCCATAAAGTCTCCATGACAGTAGGACAAAAGTCCATAGGGTTTTACTTTCCAGAGGTTAGCAACACTTTTTTACATTGAAGCTTTACTTTTCAGATTGCTCATTCATTGTGATTCCTTTCTGTAGGAGCCACAATGAACGATCGTTCTAAAAACCAAAGTTTTAATTTAAGCAGCAGTAGTTAAGCACCTATAAGTGCTTGCAGAGATGTAGTTTTTAATGCTTAGCAGCTGCTTCTTACACTATATAGCGAGCGTTCCTTGTGGATCCTAAGGAAAACAACCACAGTGAACGATCATCGATCATTCTAAAAACCAAAACTTAAAGTGAAGGAGCAGTTGTGAAATGCAACTGAAAACCCCACATGCCATGCATCTCAACCTGTTTGAGCAGCAAATCTTGACAGATAATATGAGACAGATGGCAAGCATAATGAACATTGCAACTGAACCCCCCATGCCATGCCTCTCAACCCGTTAGAGCAACAACTCTTGAAACAGATAATGCGAGAGAAATGACGAACAGTAGGGATGGATTTTAAATATCATTCTTATAAACTCAGCATGTTACTAGAACAATAGGATTTAGTGTTAACTTGGGGCTTATGAATGATATGAAGTCTGAAACTCAAACATGCCATTAAACAGGGAAGGGATTACAAAAGAAACTAAGGTAACAAAGCACAATGCATGATCGTGTGGGAATAATAGTCATTTAATGAAGAGTTTGCACCTATAAGCGCTTTACAATTTTTCCTTACTTTAAAACTTTTTAAAAAATGATTATTGTGCTTTCTACAAAAAATCTATAACAACATAGTTACACTACAAAGAACTGGCCCAAATGAGACAGGAACAAAAGACAAATGGAAGTTGACACTGGGAGCTAAAACACAACAGGAATTGAAGAACTACAGGAAATTAAAAGAAAGATGACACTGTGGGTGGGAATGTGAGTGACATAGCTGAAGTGGGCGTTACTTTTTTAAGTTTTAGTTGGACCTGAATTTTAGACACTGGGACTGTCCCTTTAAGGTCTCCTCTGAAGGGCAACACAATCAGGAGTGGAGTACCTTCTTATGCTACACTGCAGTATCAACACTGGAAAATGAATCCAAATACTTGAAGGGCACTAGAACCCTTAGCTTTCTGCATTAAATGTAAGAGTAATAACTTTTGTGTTACTGAGTTACCTAACACCCTGACTAAATTTCCCCTAATAATATAAATACTCCCTTGGGTCTCCCCAGAAAAGAGACCACTTGCCTAATGAAAGTAACCCAGTCAACAAAAGATAAATAAATAATAAACAAACAAAAATTAATACATAATTAAATAGACATTGAAAATCTCTTAACACTAGATATTTATTAATTTGGGTTTGTCAAGGGAAGACCTTGCCTCAGAAATATCCTTTTAGACCTTGCCTCATAAGTGTCTTTGAAAAAGTAACTGAAACAGTTGATAGCAGTTATGCAGTACATACTTCATGTCTGGACTTGGTTCAAGGCCTTTGACACTATTCCGAAGCAAACATTATTGGCAAACTTCTAAGTATAATTCTTCACAGAATAATGAACATCCTAAATAGTGAAGCTACAAAAGTTCAAGAAAGAAATAGTGTTTCCTCTCCTGATCTTCACACTAAAAAAAAATGCCACTACCTTCAAATTCATCTTTAAAGTGGCAGTGTTCCATGGAAGATTTTTATTAAGGTAAGGTGTAGGGTAAGGGTTAGGATTTGGGGGAAGGGGAAGCATTCCACCCCCATGTACCATCTAGCAATGACTGCTAAACCTAACCCTAACCCTGTTCCTTCCCCAAGCCTAACCTTATACCTTAACTTAATAAAAAAACTACCACTACATAAGACAAATTCAGACACAAGCACATGCACACACTCTAGCAATACTACATCTATCCCCTTATGTAACACTGACCCTAACCATAAAATAAACAAATGCACACAAATGTAGAAAATCTATCCCCTTCATCTATCCTGACCCTAACCTTGACTCTCATACACACACATGCACAAATGCTTTCACCCCCTCCAACCCCATTCACCTTTAATGTAGAAAATCTATCCCCTTCATCTATCCTGACCCTAACCTTGACTCTCATACACACACATGCACAAATGCTTTCACTCCCTCCAACCCCATTCACCTTTCTTGACAAATTATTCCATTGATATTTTGACAATTCAGCTATCCATATGTTTGATATTAAGTACCAGCTCAAACGATGGATTCCATTAGTCTGGTCTACATGGAGTTTGGTTGACAACTGTTATCACATTTGGATGACTACACGTGTGCGAGATTGATAACCCATGGCTAGAGGAATATTCCCTTTCTTTGAGGACTGTGAGATCTAGGAGTTAGTATATATAATTAGCAGGGGGTGGGTTGGCGCAAGCCCTCACATAGGGGGGCATTGCTAATTTTTTTTTTCTGAAGTAATATTTCCATGTACAAGGAGGCAACCTTGGTGCATGGGTGCTAGAAAGTTGACAGACACTGTGTCTGAAGAAGTTCAAGCGTTGGCAGTGTATGAAAGTGCTTACTTTATTTGCTATAAAGTTGTTTTTGGAGTATACCCTTGCCTTTGTTGTTTTTTAGTTTGTTTGTGTTTTTGTGCTTGCTATATGTATATATATATATATATATATATATATATATATATATATATATATGTGAATATACGTATATATACATATATATATATATATATATATATATATATATATATATATATACAAACATACACATATGTATGTATATATATATATATATATATATATATACATATATATATATATATATATATATATATATATATATATGTATATAGATTCACTTCACTTGCTCGAAATACTGAAATCTCGAATTTCAATATCTCAAGACCAAGTGAACGAGAATCTACAATGTTGAAGCCGCAAAACTTTGCAGATATCAAAATATTGAATCACAGTACATTGAATATTCACAGATTGGAATATTCAGCAATGCTTTTATTTCAATAAAGATATGTTCCACTGCAAAGTACACCTTCCAACACAGTTGAACACATAGTGACATCCTCCACATAGAACTCCCAACACTGTAACATCCTCCTTAGTAGAACGCCCAACACCATAACACAGATAGCAACATCCACACAAATAGTAACATCCCCAAAGTGCAGCAGTGCTCATGAACAAAGCAATAGGAACAAGTACAAGTATGTCCGATCACATTTTTAGTAGCCCAGCTATTGCTACTAAAAAGTCCAGTGTGCTGTAGCAAGCCTTATTAGCTAACACATTTTCAAACTGGCAATGCCATTTAACTATATGCCTATGTTTAGGTGATGGGGCCACACCACTAGCCATCTGAGCCCTAAATTCCTCAACCCTGTATTGCTCTCTAGCTAACACACCTATCAGTAGTGCCAAATCAGTAGCCTTGTTACCTAACAAACACTTTATCCTACGATGCCATGCCTCAACACTGTTCTGTGTGTGGGGAAGAAACAGGGTATTCAACTCATAGATACTCCAGAAGGACACCAAGAACAAAGGTGGGAATCTACAGGACGTGGCTGTCTGTGTTGTAAATTTCTGTAGCTTTCCCAGCATGTACCAGTCACTGAAGTATGTGAGCAGATCCTTACTCTTGGTAGGGAATGTCTACTTAAGTGCTTGAAAAGCCGGCAACACCTCCTCTTCTGGTAGGATAGCCAAGACCACAAGGGACTTCACCGCCAATTGGAACCGCATATTACTGTTGTGAACTGGACCCAAACCTAACTGTTGGACCTTACACCAGATATTCTGGCCAAAATGGAAAAGGCACCCTTTTGAGATTATGCCTTGTAAATTCATCCTAATACTTTTAGTGGCCGCAATTTCAAAGTCTGTCAACACATATTTAAGGCAACATTCAAAGCCATGCTCTGCTAGCAGTTCTAGGACACAATGCTACATGACGTTGTAGGACTTCAATGATTTTTTACTCGTGAGGCAATACAGTAGTGGTACACTTTTATGGAACCCACCATTCTTGACTAAGCCATGGATACTATACAGCTGATGGCATATTATCCCTTTATAGAAAAATGTACCGTCCATGAGCCAGATTGTTGCTGTACTTAGATCCAGTAGGTTTTGTGTAGTTGTGAATACTACTATGGTGGTGTCTGTACTGCTATCTGATATTCTTTTAGTGACAAAAGTCCCCGTTTTAGTGGGATAGTCACTCACATTAATATCTTCCAAGTGTAAGGCAGGGGCAGCGCCTGGGGTTGTCACATTTCTACATACTCTGCCAACCCTTTATAGTAGAGTCTTCTGTGTTGGCATATCTGCTATTACTTCTGTGGATGTGGATGCCAAAACATCGTCCACTATTAAGCATGGTGTGTCTCAGGACATTGTAGCTCTAACTTTAAGCTCTGCACGCATACTGTAGCATTCAATTTCTGCGGGGTCACCGGTATGATTATTTCACACTGACTTTAGTAATCTTTCATCTATGGATGTGCTCTCAGTGATAGCCCTACATTTGCATTTCTGGGAAGTCTTCCACTTACAGCACCAATACGTCTTCTGCGTTAGGATCTGCTCATGAGTTAGGACAAATCCTTCCAGGAGCAATACAGGCTTTCTCTTTTGTGAGCTACTCAATGTATAGATATTTCCAATCTGTCCTGGTGCCATGGGTGTGCTATGCACCATAGCAGCTATAACAGCGGTTTTCCTCTCTAACATTGACAGCTCAGTGTTGTAGTGTTAAGCTAGGCTGCGGACTGTGTTGTCTCGTTCGACATTTTTAAATTTGTGGTATTGGGTTTACGATATTGTGGATTCTTGCTCACTTGGTGTCGAGATACTGAAATTCGAGATTTCAGTATTTCGAGCAAGTGAAGTGAATCCGTATATATATATATATATATATATATATATATATATATATATATATATATATATATATATATATAATTTTTCCAGGAAAAAAACACCTTTTTTTATTTGCTGCATAATATGACTCACATGCCATTGTATAAAACCGCTGACATTCAAAGTCAAATTCAGTAATGTGCTACAATAAAATCCCTAATGGCAGTTTTAGGTGCATTTTGCAACTGAATTGCTTGTTGTTACTCGTTGAACATTTTGTGATTAAATGTTATAGATAGGAAAGCATACAGTCTTTTTATATTAGCACTATGCAGGGGTTCATGGACCTTTGCTGTCACAGTCTGACATATGTATGGTACTTGGCTTCTACTCTGGATGTCATAACTAACTTCTACTCATAGTGTAAAATACAGTATTTGTGTAGAATACATCACTGCTAAGATGGTATTACTTCAGAAATAAAACTCATAAACATTTAGGTTCATAGGTCTTTACTAGGCTAATGACCACAAGGGCATTTATAAAACTAGCCATGCATCCCAAATGTCTGACAAGTTCTGGTATCCTTGATAAATGTAAGCAAGGGCTTGGGTGATAAAACATTTACAAGCAGGGGTTTGGGAGAAGAACCATTTACAGACTGCCTATGTCCATTAGAGACATACGTGCCAAGCCAGGAATGAATTTCCTGCTCTACATCCAATTGTCCAAGTTACACTTGAATTGGGTTAAGAAGGAACTCTGTTTCACAATGCTCGGGAGCCTGTTCCAGACATGGGGTAGTCTCTGGGATATTTCCCTGTCTCTCCAGTAGGTCCTATTTATATTACAGGCAAGATTTAAGTCTTTAGAATTGGTAATTCTCATGCTGTTTGTTTTGTGGATATGCAGGAGTTCCAGCAGAGCGGGGTCTGACAACACCTTGTATGCCAGGCATAGATCTTCTCTCAACAACCTGTAGGAGACAGAATACAGAGACAGGGCCTTGAGGCAATCTGCAGAGGACATTTTACTTATGCCCAGTATTCTTTTAGTAAGGAATCTATGTGTACATTCCTCTTGTTGATTATGCCTAGTTAGGTACTTACTGAAAGGGGCATTGCACTCAATGATAGGTCTGATGAATGCCAAATACAGTGGAACAATGACTTCCTTGGACCTAGATACATACCTTGATTTATAAGTTGAACAATATAGAATGATTTCCTCACTGCTCTAGACATGTGATAAACAAAGGCTAAATTACTGTCTATGTATGTCCCTAAGTCCCTGACAACTGGATCAAACCTAAGGGGTGTGTTGTCAGTCTGATAGTTACTTGCAGTGGATGACTTCCCAAAGTATACTATTATGCATTTTATGGGATTTAGTTTTTGTCCATGGCTCTGAGACTAGTTGTTTGTCTGTGTCAGACCTTTCTGAAGAACATTTGTGTCAGAATGGCATTCAATGACAGTTCCTAATTTGCAATCATCTGCAAATTTAGACAACAAGAGACCATTGACATTGGCCTTGATTTCAGAGAAGTAAATGCCAAAAAGGAGTGGCCCAATGACCTATCCCTGAGGGTCACAACTTGTGACTGGCCACTTTGTAGAGATGGACTCCCTAATTCTAACTTCCTGGGTCTTGTCTATGAGCCAGTTAGCTATCCACTGGGTGATGTACGGGTTTGTACCTAACATCTTGAGTTTGTCAACAATGCCTGAGTGGAGTATTGTGGCAAAGGCCTTGGCTGGGTCAAGGTAAGCAGAGTGAAAGATTTTGCCCACATCCATTGCTTTGGTGACCTTCTCAAAGAAGTCCACCAGGTTGAGAATGCATGACTTGCACTTGATGAAACCAAACTGGGCAAGGTCCAATGTCTGGAGGTTTACTATGTCATTATTGATCATTTCCATGATAATTCTGTCCATGGCATTACATATAACACTAGTGAGACTTATGGGTCTGTAGTTTCCAGGGTCCGTAGATGGCCCATATTTGTGCAAAGGGCTGATTGTTGCTGTTTTTGATTCATGAAGCATGAATCATGTTTGGAGGCAATAGTTAAACAGCAATTCTAGAGGGTCTGATAGGTCATATTCCATGCTATTTAGAAGGCATCCTGGAATATTGTCTGGCCCAATGATGCAGTGTTCTTGACTTAGAGAGAGCATTAAGGGCCTGTTTACTAGTAATAGCAGGGGGAATTATATTTCATGGCATTTCCTGAAGAAAGGTTGATAAGGAGAGGGGGGTAAACTTGGAGCTGAATTTGTTGGCCAGTATGTTTGCGATATCTTCTGGCTCAGTATAGGTGACTCCATTTGCAATGAGCTCTGCACACAATTATGTATTGCCTTTGTGGTTGTGGACATAGCTAAAGAATGCCTTGTAATTGCCCTTGGCCTGGAGGCTAAATTTACCTCAAATTTAGCTTTGGTAGACTTTGTCCTCTGATTTGTTTGTTTAGTTTGATGAGAGTGCTTTTATCCTAATGGTTGCTGCACTTCTTAATTTTTGCCATGATTTTCTAACTCCTGTAATACAGCCTTGTGATTTTGTGATTTTGTGATTCCACCACTGTGGCTTGTTTTTTGAGTTAGTTCTGTACTTCTTCCTGGTGGGTATAGCTGCCTCTGTGTAGGTATTAATGTGCTTGTATACCCTTTCTGTTAAAAGTTCTGCAAAGGTAGCAGTATTCTCAGGGTTTATGGGGGCTTGAAATTTTGCCAGGTTATAACTAAATAGCAGGAAGTTAGCCTTAAAGTAGTTCCTGAATATTCCAGGGTTAGCTGGGGGTCCAGGTTTTATTTTTACATCAGAGGAGACCATTTAGTGGTCTGACCTTTCCAGGGAAGACATTTTACTAGGGAGTTTGCATACTAGTGAGGACAAGATCCAGTATGGTTGCACTTCTGGTTGGTGTATTGCTAATCTGGTCAAGGGAGTTTGTGTTTACAAAATCCAAAAATCTCTATGCCTGTACATTTGGTGTTGTATAGGATTCTTAGTTAATATAGGGGTAATTAAAGTCACCCACAAATATGGTATTTGGTTGGATGGTGAGTGTTTCCAATAAGTTTAAATACATGGTACAGGTTTCCTGGGTCATAGAGGGGGACCTGTAGGTAGTAAGGAAGTGGTATTGTATTTTGCCTATGGATTTGAACATGGAGTAGCTCAAGTGCATTTTCCTGTTTGACCAGCCTTGAGGTATGTTTATTTTTGATGTAAATCAAAATACCTCCACCTTTAGTCCCTATCTGTGTAGCAGCTGGTCTAAATGTGTGGAATGCATTATAACCCTGCACTGTCAGTGTGCTTCACGTGGCTTTAAATCATGTCTCCATGACCACAAAGATGTCAACATTCTCTAAAGTGAGGACATCTTCTAGGGAGTGGAGTTTTGTGTTTAGAGTCCTAGCATTGATACCTTTAGATTTTCTTGGTTTTGATTTGCTATGTCGGAAGTACTTTCAGTTTGGCATTGCCTAAAAAAAGGCACTGTATGGGAAGACAATGTTTTAGCTAATATTCAAAAGCCTAGAAGGGAGAGTTGCAGACCTTCCCCAGCAAAGCAGTGTGGTCTGTTGACCATCTTCTTCCATACTGATAAATATTGCACCCCCTTAGAATGACACCAGAAACCAAGCCAATTATTAAAGTTACTCATCTTTTGTTCGTATTGTGGCATCATCCTTGGGCAAGGTAAAATGCTACTCATACAAACCTGGGACTGATATTCTGAGAGCTGCATGATGTCTCTCTACATATAATCTAGGGAGGTATGTCTCAGGGCATTTACACCCACATGGACTATGACTGAGTCATACTGGTACTTGTGGTTGAATGACCTGAGTGCATGTATAATGTGGCAGATCCTAGCCCTTGATAAGCAATTGACTGTGACTTTTTCCTCACTCAGCCTGGTGAGAAGGACATCAGTGTGCCTCATGTTGAAGTCTCCAATGACCAGAATGTTGGATTGTGTGGTGGTTTGCGTTATGGGCTTAGAAATAGAGGCTCCTTGAAATGTGGCTGTGTGTGCCAAACACTTAAGGGGAAATTAATAAGAAGACCCTGACAATTTAAGGATGGGGTATCCAGGCAGATATTTTGAAGTTAGAAACAAATCAAGCAGTACTAACTGAAAACAAAGAATTAGCTTGTCAAGCATGATGGAAAGAGGGGAGCTGTGTGAATGGCTACTGCCTGGCTACTACTAGTTCTGGTCTCACCACAGCTTCACTCAGCTGGGAAACGATGTCTCTTTGCTTCTTCTCTCACCAGAAGCAAAACATTAACACCAGTCCCAAGATGAGAAGCAGGTCACAGCCTGTTTGGCAATCGACAGTCTTGCCCTAGATGATGCAAGGGGTCTGTATGTTTGTTGTAGCTTTTGCCTGGTAGATGCCTTGAATAGCAACCTGACCAATCAGGAACATGAAGCACAGACATTCACTGCCCACCAGAAACAGTTAAGAATTAATGAACTCTGCTCCTGCTCTCTCCCGGAGTAGAAAGTACTAATTCCAAGCTAAAATAGAAAACTGAGCACTACCAGGCCACCAGTGTAAAATCACCAAAAAGACAAATAAACCACTGCTGAGAAGTTGAGTCTTGGACACAGTAATTAAATTAAAGTGATTTTAATTTAATCACTGTGTCCAAGACTCAACTTCTATTATAGGGGTTGTTTTGTGATTGGATGGTTTACATTTCAATTTGTATTTAATCAGAGTGTTTTGTAAGTGTTTTATACTTCTGAGGAAGTCTTTTGATGAATAGCGACTATTAAACATTTTACTATACTAAAACACCTTTGCTGCCATCCTTTGGTGCATTTCCAATGGCTTATTTGACAAATTTCAAGCTGTCACCTATGAAGCAGCTATTACTCTTTCTGGTGATGAGCAGTCTCAAGGAAATAATGTCCATATGTTCCTTCTCTTACCAGTAGAAAACAGAAGCACTAAGCCCAAGATGACTACTGAGAGGCAGACGGTGGGCTCTCCAATAATTGGTGGTCTTGCAATAGATGATGCAGATTTTTAAAGATAAGGTAGAAAAAATGGGTTAATATCCTAAGCACTGCAGTGTGCACTAAGCAGTAAGATATGAAAGAGGGGGGTAACTTAAGCTTTAGCAGTCTAGGGAATACAGTGGAATGGCCAATAAATTTAAACAGTTGAAGGGGAGTGATTTCACTAAATGATAATTTTGTGCTTACTCACAAGAGCCAATGAAAGGGGAGAGGGAAGGAGATATGTGGTCAAATTAACATAAGGGGCAAGCAACTAGAAAGGCAGTTGAATTTAAGAACACAACAGCACCATGGTGGGAAAGTGTGAAATAATTTCTGTGTGACTCACAAGAGACACAGCTGTGGTCTCTTTCCTAATTTTAATATACAATTAAAAGTAGAATACAAGTACAATACAGTGTAAAGAAAACAAATCACAATATACAAAATAGAAGAAGGCAATAAAGTCATGCAAAATATAAGAAAGCAAAAGCAAACTAACTTTTCCCTCACAGCAAGTTGTAGCAGAGTCTGGGTGAAGCTTTTCCAGTAAAGCTTTGAAATGTTTTATTTTACCCCTTAAATAGAAGGTTTATTTCCTAGTTCCACCCTCTGTTCACAGATAATTAACCTTAATTGACCTCTTCTAACTTCCGTGTGCCTCACAAGAGGCACTAACCTTTTCTCACAGCAAGTTGTGGCAGAGTCTGGGTGAGCTTCAGTAGACAAGGGATTTTTTTTTTCATTTGTGACGTTGCTGCTCAAATGCCATGGTTTGAAGAGGTTAAAAGAGTTTAAGCTAATTCAGTACCAGTGGCGTAGGTGGAGTTTGTGTCACCTGGGGCTGTCTTTGAATTTGCCACCCCTCCCACCCATAAAATCATGGTCAAATGGGCCCCCCATACACAGCTCTCCCCACTACAGCCATTCCAGTGTCCTATTACTTGGCTATTTCTCCCCATTTACCATAAACACTGTAATGTACATATTGTTTTATGATTTACTTCTACAATGATTATTTGGATTTAATTTAAAACTTTTAAATTTTATAGCACAGACACTGATAGACATCTGCTAAACAATGCAATACAGTTTTACAATGAAAACAGACTTAGCATTAAAACTTCTCTGCTCTTGAAACTCACATTAATTGAAACAGCATTGAAACCCACATTTAAAGAAAATGCATCTGGCCAGTGGCGGATAAAGTTCACCTTTGGGCTGTTTTAAAATCATAGGCCCCATGCACACATATTTAGGACTACGAAAACATGCATGTGTTCTTTGATTCACCTTCCTAATTGTATTAAGTTATATTCCTTGTATAATACAGTACACTTGTTAGAGTGTGTTTTAAATTTATTGTTTTGAACATTTTTCCATTAAGCAATGAAACAATGTATGAACCAACAATACACACACACACACACACACACACACACACACACACACACACACACACACACACACACACACACACACACACACACACCACTTACTATAAGAAAAGCAGTTCTGTGAAGGTTAAAAGAAGGGATCAGTTTAAATTTGTGCATGGAAAGGATGTTTGAGGAAGTAAAAACGTGTGCCGCCCAGGGCAGATCACCCCCCAGCTATACCACGGTTCAACACTGAGCTGCAATTAAGTCAACATAGCAGTCTTAAATGTATTTTATAATTGACCCCTTTGCTGTTATAGCCGGAAAATTTTCTAATGAAATCATGAAAACAAATTGATATTAGGTCTTGTGCACAAAAGTACCAACTGTGGGGGTTCATATGTCTTCACAGTCACAGTCTGACATTTTATATCTTCAGTAGGTTGAAATTTTATCAAAAGTAAAATGTATCGATATCTATAAGTATATGTATATGTATGTCTATATCTATACATCTATACATCTATATCTATATATCTGAGTGTATAGCACACATCATACACTCATATATAGGAAGTTCAGAAGATTTATTAAAATGCCTTGATCTTCACTTAATCAATAATAAATTAAAAAAAACAGTGCCCCCCCACATCTAATAATTATACATACCAACTCTGAAATCATTCTACAGTGGAGAAAGGGAAAACTTCCCAATCTCCACTGTTTGAGATCAGGCACAATTCAAAGCCAGCAATGTTCTATTAGGTGATTTTCTGTTAGCTGTGTCAGTTTTTTTTTCTGTGATGATCACACCATTCAGTCACATCAATGACTCCTCTATATCTAATCTATATCTCTGTAACTACATATGTGTGTGTGCATGTGTGTATAATGAAAAGACTGGTAAAATCAATCAAAACTGTAAAGACAGCAAGTTGATGGTCTGTTGATGTGTGAGATCTGCCATTTTCTTCACCATAGTATGATCTCCATACTCAATATGATCACATGGTCAGTATTTATATATCACCCCGAATGAAAATAACTGGGATCATACCATAATATCAAGAGAACCATGCATAGGATGGAGATGCAGTGGTGTAGTAGTTAGCATAGTTGCTCAGAGCAAGAGGTTCTCTTGTTTGGTTCCTGGCTGGGGTGCCTTCTGTGCAGAGTCTGCATGTCCTCCCTGCATTTGTGTGGGTTTCCTCTGGGTACTCTGGTTTCTTCCCACATTCCAAATACATGTATTAGGTGGATTGGACACTCTAAATTGGCTCTAGGTGTGAGTGTGTATGGGTGAATGTGTGGTGCACCTTCTAAGGGGGGGGGGTTAGGTGTTGGGCTAGCAACCTGTGCCTGTAAAACCTGTAACTGCTACAGAAACAAAAAACACTGAAAGGTGCTCATTGCCTGATGTACCACATGAGATAAAATGGGAGAAAGAAAGAGAAATGTATGGGGTAATGCATTTAGGAGGTGCCTCTGTCCTTTACTATTACAGGGGGCAGTAATAGGGTAAATTTTCTTTTTATCATCCATAGATCCAAGTCACTGTTGAATATGGACAAGGATGAACTTTGTTTTATGTGGATGAGGAGCCTGTTTCAGAGCAACAGCATCTTCTGCCTGATATACCTGTTCCACTAAACCATTCTGCTGATGTTGCAGAAGAGGTTTGAATCCCTAGACTGAGTATTTCTGATGTCATTTGACTTTCTGATGTGTAGTAAACTCATCAGTATTGGGACGGAGGATGCCTTGTATGCCAGGCACAGGTCACCTCTTAGCAGTTTGTAGGATAACAAGTACGGTGACAGGGCTTTAAGCCAGTCTATGTAGGACATGTTGTTTAAGCCATGTATCCTTCTAGTAAGGTATCTCTGTGGGCATTCCAGTTGTTGCATGTGTCAGGACAGATACATGCCAAGGGGGATATTATATTCAATGACTGACTTAATGAGGGCTGAGTAAAGGAGGACAATGGCATCCCTAGATGTAGACATAATTCTTTTGTTTATAAGCTATGAAATATAAAAGGATATTTTTAAAGCAATGGACACATTTTTCTAAAGTTAGGCTGCTGATCAATTCTTAGGAGCATATTGTTAATGTGGTAGTTCCCTGAGATAGATGACTTCCCAAAGGATACAATAATAACTATATTTCTCCCCCTCTGTCTCTCTTTGTATACATACAGATAGATAGATAGATAGATAGATAGATAGATAGATAGATAGATAGACAGGTAAATAATGTATATACATATATATATATATATATATATATATATATATATATATATGTATACCCCCCACACACACACACACACACGCACACACACACACACACACACATATATATATATATATATATATATATATATATATATGTGTGTGTGTGTATATATATATATATATATATATATATATATATATATATATATATATATATATATATATATATATATATATATATATATATATATATATATATATATATATATATATATATATATATATATATATATATATATATATATATATATATATATAAATATGGATCTATGACAGATGATTGAGTTTTCAGAAACTTGAAATGCATATGGACAAGACCATATCATCAGGTTTCTGAAAACTTGAACATCAAAAAAAAACCCCACAAAATTCTACTTCTTTTTATGTTTATGTAGGAGGCAAGCCCTCCTGCACCCCATGTAGGGACTGTGCACTACAGAAAAGAAAAGTGTAAATTTCTCAGTCCTCGCTGTACCATGATCTCCATTCAAAAGCTTTGAGTTTTCAAAAACTTGATCATATGCTCTCAACCATATTTTGATGTATGTGCATTTTTAGATCATTTTGATTTGTGATTTTCTGACTAATATTTCTTTAATAATTTTCTTCTTATTTATTTATATGTAAGCAAATGTATTGGTTACTTATAAGTCACATGATGTTCACCTGCCTATATTAACTTTGTTTTTTTGTGAATTTTCTGGTTCTAAAGATGTCCCAATATGTTTCTAGGGATGAAAGTGCTTAACCAGCATCTTTTATGTCATTCATCCAATAAATGGATGGTTTTTATTGAGTTCATTTCTTTGAGATTGGTTGCCATTTATTGTGTTTCTGCATTTGTTTATTATTATTCATAGGAGGAAGGAATTTGTGAAATATTTCCATTTTCATATACACCCTATCACATCACGTGGACTTTTTTTGTGCTACAGTTATGTCTGGTTAACAAAAATATTCTAACAATACATGTCTAGGTTGTACAGTTTCCAAGACATGAGAACATGTTTGTGAAAGTTTAGCAAAAAATATAATTTGGGGTTTGTGTGAATTATAGTATATTACAGTATTTATGGAAAGACTATGAATGCTGGACTGTTATCACTGTAAACAACATTTCTTACTGATAACTTTGGTAGTGTTGCAGTTGGAATAACTTCTATCCTTCACAAAATATTTACATGAATCTATCTTATGCTTTTAAAGTTCATTTTTCAGAAAATGCTCAGGAATGTAAGCTGTGTGTAGGCCAGTAGAGACGTGACATTCCACAGCATGTAGGTGTTAATGAGTTAAAGCTAAATCATAAGGCACTGGGGCATTTTGGTCCTTCAAAATTACTAGAAGAAGTTAAGTTAAATTTGAGGCATCTGTATTTAGAGAAGTGCTGTCAACAAGCAGTGGAAGAAAGCCTGGCTTGTCTACAAACCAGAGCTATGGATTGAAAGTCAAAGTTGCATAGGGTTCAAGAAACAGATGGTCTTTGGCAAAACACACAGACTGAATTTATTTCACTCAAGCCTATGATGCCTTTTTGCATACATACTTTCAGTTCATGTCTGTACCTCCTCAGAAATGCCACCCAGAACTGTTTTGGGTCTGTCTTCTTTAACTAACTAACTTACCAGCTAATAATAGGCAGTAATAGAAAGGGCAAGGAGTTATTAACACAATTACCCCCAAGATTGTCCGTCTAGGACATCCTGTACTAGAGAAATGAATCTTTGTCATTTATTATTCATATGCTGATATTTGGGTTTATATTTTCATAACTGAAAGACCTACATGTTGTAGAGTATGGTGCGAAACACCAATAGAGAGACAGGATAATTCAATGAAAATGTTGGTTTATATCACACTATATTGGAACTATTGCCAGTTGTTAGTAATTATGAAAAATAAGCAATACTTCTAAGTACTTAATACTTTAGAAACCAAGTGACTTAAATTTAGTTGCATCATCGTTGTTGGAAAAAAAAACTCTTTGATATTTGCACTGTACGTTGCATATCTTGAGAGGTATCCAGTTTTATTTGTATTGCTAATTATACAATTACCGATATGTTTTCATATATTTCATATTTCTGAACATATCTGAATAAAATGCACTTATAGTGGATTTTTTTGTCATGTAAAAGCTTATGACTGGTTAACAAAATGTTCTGACAACATATGTCTACGTTGTATAGTTTTCAAGATTTGAAAATGTGTTTGTGAAAGGTTAGAAAAATATGATTTGAGGTTTGTGTGCATTACAATATATTATCGTATTTATGGAAAAGACTTTGAAAGCACTGACTATTATCACTGTAAAGAATATTTCTTACTGATAACATTGCTATATGCACAGTTTTAATAGCTTTTATTGTTCACAAAACATTTGCATTTGTTTATTTATGCTTTTATGTTTATTCTTTAGAAAATGTTCTGAGATGCAAGATGTGTTTAGGATGCTTCTAGAGGTGTGACATTCCGCAGCACTTTGGTGTTAATGAGTTAGTGAACCTTTATCAGCAGCAAATGGAGAGTAAGTCATGCAGTGGTAGCAATAGTTGCATACTTATTTTCCAAGTGGACAGAAGCCATTCCTTTAAAGAATTAATTTGCTAAAGCTACTGCAAAAGCATTGTGGATTTCAATCTATTCTCACTGGTGTTAGCCACCTTTGATGCTTCTCATTTTGTGGGTCAGATTCATCAGTCATTATGTTCAGTTTTGGGACTATAGTACTGATTTCATGTGACATTTTAACTATAATCACTACATATTGAAGAGTGAATGAATCAAACCTGGAAACAGAAGATTCACAAACTTATTTTTGGAAAGGAAATGACTATACTACACACTTGCCTTCTATCTTGATGGGAATACAAATTATTTCATCTGCTGTTATTGGCACGTCTCTCTTTGAACTACTGAATGGCTACTCTGTGCTTCTGTAGTTTCCTTGTGAAACATTACTTCAGCATACACAGGTAGTAATCACAAAGGACTAATGGTTAGAAACTTGCAGAAAAAAGTAAGCATTTATAGAAGTTTTTTGCATTAAAAATGAATCAACCTGCCCGTGCAGAGTCTATTTTAGCATCTAAATTCCAATGAGGATTTAGTCAACAAATCTGGTGAGAATGGGTCCATGACAGGCTACTTGGAAATTTCCTCTCTGTCATTATGGAAACACTTGGTCCAACTGTAACACAAGTCAAAAGAGAAGGAAAAAAACAGAGCCAAAATGAAGTTAGTTCCTATCAGTAAATGTAAACCAATAAAAAATAAAGAGGTATTTTACTAAGAACTGACATTGCATTCATTTTGTCTAGAAAATGAATAGGACTGAGGAGTCAAAGGAACTTCTTTTGTACATTGTAGAGTTAGAAGAGGTTGAAAATTTTTGAAAGGACAATTCAATGCATTTACACCGGTTTGGAAAATCAAAACTGGACATTGAAAACAAAGTCAATGACATCAAGAAGCTTGACAAGCACTACGTAGACATTTTTTCCTGAGTAGAATTTTAGCATTTCTTATTGTTTTTATTGCCCTTATTTCTGTTGCTGATGTTTTGGCCTTTGTTTTCATATTGAAAGTCTTGGAATATTCATCATATTGAAAAGATAGCAAAATGGCATCCACTGGTTAATATTTACTTATCTCTCCTGTATACATATACAGTACTGAATCTTGGATATGTTTAGGTTTATCAACCAGTTATGAGGGCATTTCAGTAAAGGGTGTAGCAGGAAAAGCAGCAATTATAAAAAACAGTGACTTCACAAAGAATAAATCCTAACTTCTTTGAGAGTATAAGTTAAGCAGGTTTAAACAGACATATGTTTCTAAAAATAATGCAAGTAAGCAAGGAATGTATTTTCAAGAATAGAAAGGAAGAGACAACAAACAAATGGTGGATATATGAACATATGATAGAAAAAAATAGGGCACAAGGGAAAATAAACTTTTGGTCCAACAAATTCATTGTTACTGAAACTGAAGAAATACAGTTATTATTAGATTTTTTTTACTTAACCCAGCCACTGGGGATGCACAAGCTAGTGCATTTCTTTATGCCAGTCCCAAGCCTGGATAAATGGGGAGGGTTGTGTCAGGAAGGGCATCTGGCATAAAACTTGGCCAAATTATTCATGCGGACACCAGTAAATATTTACATACCGGATAGGTTGAAGCCCAGGTTAACAACGACTGCCACCGGTACTGTTAGCCAACAGGGTGCTGGCAGAAATTGGGCTACTGTTGGCCGAAGGAGGAGAGGAGGTGGAAGGCATGGCCAAAGGCAGGAAGAGAGGAGAAAGACTAGGACTGTGGTAGTGAGGGTTGGAACTTTGAATGTTGGCAGTATGACTGGTATAGGGAGAGAGCTAGCCGATATGATGGACAGAAGGAAGGTTGGTATATTGTGTGTGCAAGAGGCCAGATGGAAGAGGAGTAAGGCTAGGTGTAATGGAGTTGGGTTCAAATTGTTTTATCATGGTATGGATGGGAGGAGAAATGGTGTAGGAGTTATCCTGAAGGGACAGTAAGCTAAGAGAACAAATCAGATCAAACAAAATCCTTATGAATATAACTAAATCTAAAAACTTAGCAGGTGATTCCTTGTTCTCCAACTCTGTTGGAAAAGTATGGAATCAATTACCACCTGATCTTACATCCCAGACCTCTCTCCCACTTTTTAAAAGACATCTAAAACACTACTTCAATAACCACTGGTTATGCTCCTGTTGTAACCCTGACTAACATTTTCTTGTCTCTGACCTACTACCTTCTCTAAATACTAAACTTCTTAAAATACCTTAATATCCTTTTCTCTCATATAAATTATATAAGTGTACTATCAAACTAAGACCTACTAAGATTTGTTCAAAAAAAAAATGTTTTTATTCTTCTATATTTTTAATATAGAATTTATAATATAACTCTCTGTTATAATTATAGCTGTTTAAAACTGTTTTTGATGTCATCATTATTGCTGCATAGGACTGTCTCCATGCTTTTTCTTACATTGTATGTTATTTCCTGGAGCTTTTCTCCCCGGGCCTCTACTGAAAATGGGCATATATCCAGTTAGACTAGCCTGGTCAACAAATGTAAAATAAATAAAATAAATAAATAAAGAGTGTTTTGGATGTGAAAAGACTGTCAGATAGAGTGATGTTTATGAAGCTGGAAATTGATGGTGTAATGATGAATGTTGTTAGTGCATATGCTCCACAAGTTGGGTGTGCGATGGATGAGAAAGAAAAATTTTGGAGTGAGTTGGATGAAGTCGTGCTGACTGTACCCAAGGGTGAGAAAGTGGTGATTGGAGCAGATTTCAATGGGCATTTTGGTGAAGGGAACAGACGGGATGAGGAAGTGATTGTAGGTATGGTGTTAAACAAAGGAATGCAGAGGGTCAGATGGTAGTGGATTTTGTGAAAAGGATGGACATGACTGTGGTGAATACATATTTTAACAAGAGGGAGGAGCATAGGGTGACTTACAAGAGTGGAGGAAGATGCGCGCAGGTGGATTATATCTTATGTAGGAGAGACAGTTTTAAAGGAGATTGGAGACTGTAAAGTGGTGACCGGGGAAGGTGTAGTTAGGCAGCATAGGATGGTGGTTTGTAAGATGACACTGGTGATCAAGAAGAGGAGGAGGAGTGTGAGGGCAGTACCAAGGATCAAATGGTGGAAATTAAAAAAGGGTAATTGTGAGGTGGAGTTTAGGGAAGAGTTAAAACAGGCACTGAGTTAAAACAGGCATTGGGTGGCAGTGAAGAGTTACCAAATAGCTGGGTAACTACAGCAGAGCTAGTAAGGGAGATGGCTAGAAAAATGCTTGGTATGATATCTGGAAAGAGGAAGGATGACAAGGAGACATGGTGGTGGAATGAGGAAGTACAGGAGAGTATACAGAGAAAGAGGATGACAAAGAAGAAGTGGGATTGTCAGAGAGATGAAGAAAGTAGACAGGAGTATAAGGCGATGAGGTGCATGGCAAAGAGAGAAGTGGCGAAGGCTAGGGATAAGGCATATGAAGAGTTGTATGAAAGGTTGGACACTAAGGAGGGAGAAAAGGACCTGAACCGATTGGGTAGACAGAGGGACTGAGCTAGGAACGATGTGCAGCAGGTAAAGGTGATAAAGGATAATGAGGAAAACATACTTACAAGCGAGGAGAGTGTGTTGAGCAGACGGAAAGAGTACTGTGAGGGGTTGATGAATGAAGAGAATGAGAGGGAGAGAAGGTTGGATGATGTGGGGATAGTGAATCATGAAGTGCAATGGATTAGCAAGGAGGAAGTAAGGATAGCTATGAAGAGGATGAAGAATGGAAAGGCTGTTGGTCCAGGTGACATATTGTTGAAGCATGGAGGTGTTTAGGTGAAATGGCAGCGGAGTTTTTAACAAGATTATTTAATGAAATTTTGGAAAGTGAGTGGATGCCTGAGGAATGGAGAAAAAGTGCTTTGGTACCAATTTTTAAGAATAAGGGTGATATGCAGAGCTGTAGTAACTACAAAGGGATTAAATTGATCAGTCACAGCATGAAGTTATGGGAAAGAGTAGTGGAAGCTAGGTTAAGAAGGGACGCGATGATTAATGATCAGCAGTATGGTTTCATGCCAGGAAAGAGCACTACAGGTGTGATGTTTGCTCTGAGAGTGCTGATGGAGAAGTACAGAGAAGGTCAGAAGGAGTTGCATTGTGTCTTTGTGGATTTAGAGAAAGCATATGACAGGGTGCCTAGAGAGGAGTTGGGGTATTGTATGACGAAGTCGGGACAAAGGCTTCTAGCAGCTAGTTAGTGTATCAAACAGCATTAATATCAGATCATAGCACTATCTAACATCTAGCCTTAACCTAAGACACCACTCAGGTGACCTCTGTAAAATCAAGTCCCAAAACCATAATAGCCCAAACCTAATACAGGTTCTGACAAAAAGGATTTACAATTTCCTAATGTCTTTGTGGCCAGCTTAGTAGATATGGGCATTCTGAGCCAATGAAGCAATTGTGTCATATACTCTGATAACGTTTTAAACATTAAAGTAACTCACACAGTATGCAAGAGATATACATACATAACTTCCTTGGAGACAAACATGTAGCTTACAAACAAGCTTATTAAAAACACACAAACACATTACCTGCTTCACACATACTGCTTACTACATGCACATAGACCTTCTTATGCTGAGACATTTAAAAGAAACCCTTTCCAAACCTCAGGGACCCCCTAAGCCATCAAACATCAACACTTGTCCTAAGCAATCACTAAACCACACACCAAAAGCAGCATAAGCCTAAATCCAAAGATCTCCCAAGAACAAAACCCATAAGGGAAGCAAACACTTTACCTAATACTATTTTCATAGGGATTCTATTGGACAACATATAGATGCCCCTTTCACCAGGCTGGACAAGGAGAAGATAATTGTTAGTTGCCTATCTGGAGCTAGGATCCACAATGTCATGCACACAATGAAGTCACTGTTCCACGGGTACCTGTATGATTCTTTCATAGTCGATGTGGGTGTAAATGACCTGAGACATACCTCACTGGACTATATGAAAAGAGACACTATGGATCTCTCTGAATATATGTCATAGATAGGTATGTAGCTTGCATTGAGCAGCATTCTACCTTCACCAAGGATGATGCCACAGTATAAGCAAACTATGGTTGATTTTAATAATTGGCTTAGTTTCTGATGTCACTCCAGGGGAATCCAATATCTATCAGAATGGGAGGAAATAGTTAATAGACTACATTTCTTTGCAAAGGATGGCCTGCACCTGTCACCCCTGAACTTTTGGATATTGGCTAAAATGTTATCAACCCCCACAGACCCATTTTTAGGCAATGTCAAAATGAGAAAACTACCAGCATAGCAAAAGAAGGTCAAATAAACGTTAGGGTGTTACTGGTTAATGCTAGGAGCCCAAACAAGAAACTCCACACCCTGTAAGTTCTCTTCAGTGTGGAGAATGTAAACTTTTGTGCTGTTACTGAGACTTTGTTTAAAGCCACTGAAATTACTCTGGCAGTGCAAAACTACAGTAACTTCAACAAATTTAGACCAACAGCAGCACAGACAGATGCTAAAGGTGGAGGTGTCTTGATCTATGTTAGTAACAAATACAACTCCAGGTTGGTTAAACAGGATGATGCCCTGGAGTGTATCTACATCCCAGTTTCCTTAAAGAAGGTTCTTTACTATGTCTTGGCCAGCTATAGGTCATCCTCTATGAATCACAAATCTCACAACTGTTACCAAGAATTACTAGAGGTGCTCACCATCAAACCAAATACTTTAACTGCTCCTCTATAGACATACACTGCTTCTAACTCACAGGCACAACATTTCCTGAACTTTATCAACACAAACTCCCTGGACCAGATAATATGTACTCTAGATGATTAAACATATTACACCTAAAATCAACATTGGAGAGTGTTGTCACTCCCTTCAGCCCCCCCCCCATACCACATCCTCATTGGTGAGGTCAAACCACAAAACTGTTACCTTCAAAAAAAATCAACCCAGAAAATCCAACTAAACCCATAACAGTTAGGAACTGTTCTAAACCAAACTACGTCTTATTAAGTGACAGGTTGTCAAAATTCTTAGCTCTCCTAAACATCAAGAGCACAGCTACCTGTGCAGAATTATTGACAGAAACCATGTACAAACATGTAAATGGCTGCATTGAAGATGCATTACTTACTAGAAGTAAACCCAGATCTAATACCAAAAACCAACCTCAGTGGTGCAGTCCTTAACAGTGTATACACCAAAGGAAGAAAGTCATGAACATGATCAGAAAGGTCAGCTCTCGCAGAGGCAAGAGCTCTCTGAATCAACTAAACAAGAAACTAGGAGCTCTAATAAAATCCTGCAAGACCAATTACAAGTTCAGGTGAGTCTCCCACACTAAGGACAGTCAGAATGTCTTCATCAGCTATGTCAGAAACTTAAAAGATTACATGACCTTCACTGAACAGAGTGACATAGAACATTTTCAGAATGATAAATATAGCTCTAACTTCAGGCCCCACTCCTCCCATTGTCCCCTGTGAAATCCTTTCTAGCATATCCCTCAAACAATCAACAGGCAGAAGGTGCTGGTGGCGCTTGCTAAGCCCAAAAGCAATGCTTCAGTTCCTGACAATATCCTTGGTTGCCTCCTAAATAGCTTAAAACATGACCTAACAGGACCACTTGAGACACTCTTCAATTATAGCCTCAAAATAGGCTACATGCCAGGTGAAAGAAGCAATGCAACAGTCAAGCTCTTCATAAGGGTGGGCTGTCAACCATCCCAGGGTGCTACAGACCCATCAGCCTGACAAGTCTGATATGTAAAACCATGGAATGCATTATCAGGGAAATGATGAACAAGGACATTTGCAACCTATGGACACAGGACCCATCCCAGTTTAGCTTTATTAAAGGAAGGTCTTGCCTACTCAACCTGGTGGACTTCTTTGAGAGGGTCACCAAGGCTATGGATGAGGGGGAAAAAGGCGCATAACACTTACCTTGACCTGGCCAAGGTGTTTGATACAATACTCCACTCAGCTATTGTTGACAAACTCTCAGAAATAAGCATACAACCTTACATAACTCTCTGGATTGCTTGGTACTCACAGATAGGACCAAAAACATCAGGATTGGGAGACCACCTCCATCTGGAGACTTGGTCACCACTGGAGTACCCTAGGGCTCAGTTTTGGGCCTGCTCCTACTTGGCATCCTCCTCTTGGTAGTCAAGGCTAATGTCAAATGCCTCTGGCTCACCAAGTTTGCAGATGACTGTAAATTAGTAGCTATCATAGATTCTACCCAAGACACTAATATCCTACAATAGGATCTAACACAAATGACTGGTGCCAAAACCATGGATTGAAACTCAATGCAAAGAAATGCAGTATAGTGTCCTTTGGGAAATTGTCCACTCAAGTTAATTATATCATCAATAAAATATCCTTAAGAGTTGACCCAGTAGGGATCTGTGAACATGTGGAGACAGTAATCCAGCCTTCAACCAACATGTACCCAAGATGGTAACAAAAATCATTCTATATCACCGAACTCATAAGAAAAGGCATGGCATCTAGATCCAAAGAACTTACAGTACCACTCTACTCAACCCTTATCAGACCCATTATTAAGTACAATGCCCCCCTTTGGGACATATCTAACCAGGCACTTGCAACATTTGGAACATTCTGAAAGGCTCTTCACTAAGAGAATTCAGGGTATGAATACCCTGTCCTACAGAGATCACTTTAAAGCCATCTCTCTGTACTCAGTCTCCTACAGGTTACTGAGAGGTGATCTATGCCTGGCATATAAGGCATCCTTAGATCCTGCTTTTATAGATCTCTTGCACATTCCCAAAACAAAGAGCACCAGAAACATTAGATCCAAGGACCTGAACTTTGACTGTGACATAAATAGAAAATGTTGGAGAGACCAATATGTGTCTCAACGGATCCCTGCACTATGGAATAAGCTCTCCATCTAAGTGAAGCAGAGTTCATCCCTGACCCTATTCAAACAAAACCTTCCTCATTGAATGGGAAATCACAAATTCACCCCCAGTCTGGCTCTCATGTCTCTGATGGACAGAGGTTAACAGTAAGCAAATTAATCCCAACTAACATACCCTCCCCAAATAATCCTTAGCTACCTCTTGCTAACATACCTCACCATATAAGTATCCAAGTAACTCAGGGGAAACTGGGTTGGGTTGTACAACTGGACTTGTAAAGATCCTGGTGGTTATTAGCCTAATATAAACCAGTGAATCTATAATAAATAGACTTGCACACACCAAAATGGACTGACCTAAGTATGGGTGTCTGGGTGAGTTTTCTCTTAACACAGGTTGGAAAATTTATTACTAGGCCTAAAAGTTTATGGTAAATTTGGAGAACTGCGGCAGACATCAGTGTTATGTTACTTTGGTATCTGACTTAATGATTGACTGTTTTTTCCTATGTCCCATTGAGTTATTTGCCAGTGTTGGTTTGAGTATAAACATAATCAGATGAATGATATGCTGTCCAGCTTGCATATGGTAATGGTAGGACTCTTCTGGTTATCAGTTGTAGCTTTGAATCAGGACTCCTGCACTCTTTCTACTTAGTGAGCGAAAATTAATTTTGCTGAAGATTTTTTTTTCAGACTGGATTATTTTAGACATTATACTGCTTATACCTCTGGACAAGCAAAGTAGGAAACCTTAGCTACCTTCTACTATTTCGACACAATGTCAGGTACTGGTATTCATTTTGATATCAAGTTAGGACATAGGTTCAATGAAGGAAGAAGAGATGCAGCCAGGAGATGAGGAAGTTTGGAGCTACTGAAAACACTTAATATGAAAGATGGGCATCACACTGTCATTGTTTATGAAAAAATAGTTTATGTTCATGGCAGAAGAGGAATTTGTAATGATTGGTCATATAAGAGAGAATAAAAGAGAGATACAGAATAAGAAAAGTATTGGAGAGTATCTTAAAACATCCATATTGCCTGATTGCTAATGTTGAGAAACGATATGATATTGCTGATATATATATATTTTTGTGCATAAAAGTAGCCTTAACTCTCAGCATTTTAGACAATTTTATTAGTGTTTCTCAAGATACAAACTCCTGTCCACTTCATGAATAAAATCTTATTACAATGAGCCTTTACGTATAGAAGACTTCTTTCTGTTAACAAGTGATTAAGGGGGGGGGGGGTCATTTATTAATTTATTTTACTTTAATTTGCTTTTATTTACTGTGTTTTCCCCATTCAGTTTAGTAAAAAATAAAAAACCTTTTCAGTAGAGGCCCGGAAAGAAAATCTCCAACATATTACAAACATTTTTAAACATACATTCAGTAATTGCATGAACAGGCATTAAGTAATGTACATTATCAATTACATATACATTTGCAAATTAGATTACTTTCATATGAAATAAAGGCAAATGTACTTATGCATTTAGTAGATGTTGTACATTGAGCATTTGCACAGGTGTTCTAGTAGGTTTGTCAGATAAATAATAGACCCAGTGATTAGTGATTAGAAATTCAAAGAAAAGGAATTGAATTAAGGAACTTGATAGGGTAAAACATAATAATACTGTAGTTAAGAGGCGAGGTATTAAGTTGGTTTAGAGACAGCGTTGGTATTATAAGGTTTACCTCAGAAGTAAAGAGGTGTGAGACGAGCAGTGCCACATAACTGTGTATATGGCTCAGAGAGGCTAATAACACGTTTTAATTATTGGTGCAGACCGGTTGTGAGGCACAAGATTCTGAATGAAGAGAAATGGTTTGATGATATGGCAAGCTGAAGGTAACAGTGGCATTTACCCTGGAAATATACAGGAGCAGATCCATCCTTTTCAATTTCTCCATAACCCCTTTCCTTCTTACGAAAGCCACTCTCCTCATTTACCCCTTGTTTTAGTCATCACCACAGATTAAGCTGGCATCCTTCTAATTACCAGATCTCTAACTCATGCCTTTTCATTTTTATACTGTAACTATAGACTAGTTCTCCTGCATCAATGTGTTCTCCATCATTCCTACATTCCACATTGTCAGCTACACCTTATACTTGTACCCATTTTCCATTTTATCTACCCTCACCTCCTTTAAGCCTGCTGCCCCTTCTCGGACTTGGTTCATTGACTCATGAACCAATAATCTCCGTTACTTAGCCAGATACAATACGATACTCTGCCCACAGATCTCCTGATTCTTCACCCCTAACTCATGCTAACTACTTCTACTTTGCCATCCCATCTCTATTTCTGTTATTTCATAGCTGGCATCATCCTTGACTAAACCCTTATGCTTTCCACACCCCTTCCTGTTCTTTCACTTCCTTTCCATCCCTATGTTTCCAACCCTAGTATACAAATGCTCCTACTGTTCCTTTTATGTCTCTTCTACTCATTATACATTGCCTGTTTCTGCTGGAAACCAAATTGCAAACTTGCTATCCAACAGATCTCAGGTTATGAAAGCTGCTGGTACTCTCTCTGAACATAAAATTGTAAATAGGGTACGACTGAGATCAATGGTAGACCCACTTCTATTTGACATTATTATACAGATATTCAATCCAATATACCAGAAGTGTGTCTGACTGAGTTTGCAGAAGACTGCAAAGAGGAACAGATATCTGTTCACCCACTGATGCTATACAGCTCCAACAGGGGACGGAATATGAATATACCTGCTGTGTTGAAAAAGGTATCAAGATAAATGCAAAAATGTGCAGTATAACTTATTTAAGCAATAAAAGTGTTCCTGCTTCATATGTTATAAACACTACTTCTGTTCAGACAAATACAATCATAAGAGACCTGGATACTTATCTGGACAACTCTCTATCATTTTATCATCATGTTTCCACTATCGTCATGACATTTATTTATTTATGATTTATTTATTTGTCTTTGTTTACTGGGAAAATTCAACTGGATAACACCCATTTTCAGCAGAGGCCTGGGATGAAAAGCTCCATTTGCTTACATTACATTACACTAAGTTCCAGTTAAACACATAATAGTTACATTTCTATTTACAGATATACACAAACAGTTGTTACATTTATACATTCTAAAATTTTACAGAGGTGGAAGTTACTAAAGAGAAAGCCCATGTGCAATTTAGTGGATTGTACAGGCAGCAGTTATGTTTAAAAATTGTTATGTCATTTCAGTGAGAAGTTGAGTGTATTCTGTGTAAGGAGAGTATTTGGAGAGTATCCTATGGTGAACACAAAGTCTCATACTTGAAATGAGTATGTGCAGGACCATGACTGGTTAAAATGTTGTTTAAGCAGTGGTTTAAAACTATTGAGTTTGCCAGAGAGTTTTATTTGAGTGGGGATACTATTCCAAAGTTTAGCAATGTACTGGAAGTAGAGTGAGTCTCCTGCAACATTATTTGACTTATTTGTAAGTAATAAGAATTTGTTACTAGAGCAGAGGCCCCTTACTGATCAGCAGGTCAGTAATGAGGTATGTAGTGCAAGGCATTTGTCTGGACGATAAATGAGTTTGTGTGTTGTAGTTAGTTGTGAATATGTTATGTAATTGTGCAGTTCAAGCCAGTTTAATTACTTTAAGGTATGACAATGGTGGGTCCTATGAGAGAGATTGGTGGCAACTTTAGCTACTTTACTATAGAAGGAGCCATGTTTCTTTCTTTTAGTATTGTTTAAGTTTGTTAGGATAGGAGCAGTGCATAAGAGACTCAGCAATAAGAAGGTCATGGGTAGAGTTTTTCTTGCAGTATCTATAAGGAATCCATTGATCCTATCAAGGGAGCCTAGTTTATGGTGAATAGATTTAATGGTGTACAGTATATGCTGGTCATAATTTGAAATTGTCATCTATTATAATGCCTAGAAGTTTACTGTGAGTTACAGTTTCAATGACAGTATTATTTATTGACTTTATGGTAAAAAATTGCTTTCAATCTTGGCAACTTTTTAAGGTAAACAGCATTAACTTAATTTCCTTGGTTTTGAGTAGGAGGTTTGATTCTTTGAGACAGGTTTCTACAGAGGAGAATGATTTGTGGGTAATGTCTTGGAGCTTATTTATTGTTGAAGCTGCAGATATTAATGTTGAGTTGTCTGAATACTGAACTAAACTAGCATGGTGAGTGGAGGTGTGGAGGTCATTAATGTTTTTGTTTGTCTTTTGTCTTTTCCCAGTTATGGGTCGCCACAGCAGAACTCCGGTCCGCTAATGATTGGCAGTAGATTTTCACGAATGCCGAGGTACCAGCTCGATGTCCAACCTTCAACGAGGGCACACCCATTTACGCATATCTTTCGAACACCCACCCAACCACGGGGAGGACATGCAGACTCCACACAGAAGGTACTCCCTGCACTCCAGCCGAGAATCATATTAAATAGCAGAGGACTCCGGCTAGAGCCCTGAGGGACTGCTGTTGTAACTGGTTGAAAGGATAAGTAGGTTTGTTGCCATTTAATGGCTTGTTGCCTTTCAGATAGGTAACTAAGAAACCACAACAAGGAGTATTGTGAAAGTCCTACTGAGGAAAGTCAAATGAGCAGTTGCTGATGTGAGACAGTAGCAAATGCCTTTGACAAGTCCAAGAACATAGTGAATCCAAGCAGACCATTGTTTCTTCTTCTTCTTCTTCTTCTTCTTCTTCGGCTTTTCCCGGTTAGGGGTTCGCACAGCAGATCACCTGTCCGCTCATGACTGGCAGTTGAGTTTTTACGGTGTTGAGTTACCAGCCCGGCACCCAACCTTCCAGAGAAGGCACACACATGCATGCACTCACACATAGGGCCAATTTTAGAGTGTCCAATCCACCTACAGAATGTCTTTGGGATGTGGGACGAAACCGGAGCAACCAGAGGAAACCCACGCGACCACAGGGAGGAAATGCAGACTCCGCACAAGGCACCCCAGCCAAGGATCGAACCGGACAACCTCTTGCTGTGAAGCGACAATGCTAACTGCTGCACCACTGTGGCCGCCCTACCATTGTTTCTATGCTGGTTTGTTATATTGCTAAAAATGTAGTAGAGCAGTAGTGGTGCTATGCTGGGGCCTAAAGCCATATTGTTTTTCTGAGAGCAGGTTATTTGGGAGTTAGGTATTGCATCAGCTGCATATGGATGCGTTCTCTAATATTTTAGAGATGGGGACAGAATTGCTATTGATCTATAGTTATTAAACTCTGTAGATGTGCCACCTTTGTGCAGTGGTGTGGTGTAGCACTTTTCTCCACAGTGATGGGACACATCTTTCTACTATGGACATATTAATTAGTATGGACACAGGGAAGGCTATGATGTCTGTGGCTATGTTTAGTTAGTCTGATGGTAGTTGGTCTACAGCTATGGAAGTAGTTTTTAGTTTAAGGATTAACTTCTTTATGAACAAGGTAGGTACCACACTAAAAATGAACAGCTGTGGGAGTTTTTTATTGGACAGGGGTAGAGAGAAGGGGTCAGATATATTAGTGTCTAAGAGAGATAATATTGATTATATAAAGTAGGAATTAAACTGTGTGGGAATAGACTCTGTCAACTTGTCAGTTGTTTCGAGAGGGAGTGGAGGTCTTGCCAGGGTGGAATAGTTTATTTAGTGATGACCAAAAAAGTTTTGGGTTATTTTTATGTTTGTATTGTGGGTTGGTATAGTATCTTTGCTTATCCTGTTTGACATGGTTTCTAAGAATTCTAAATTGCCGGAAGACACTTTTTTATTTAGAGTTCTATTTTATACCATTTTCCAAACTTTATCCTCTTTTGTCATGATTTTTTTTATTTCTTTTGTCAGCCATGGTAGGGGGTTGGGCCTTACTCATTTATTACATACTGGTACTAGATTTTTTAAGGCCTGTAAGAATATGCTATTCAAGTGTTCATCAGTAGTATCGAGTGGCATTGTTCTAAGTACATTCCAGTTATATTATTTAGTGTTTCATTGAAAATATCTTATTGGTTGTATTTTGTACTTGATTGTAGATAATATGTTGATCTAGGTTATGGTGAATACTAATAGCATATGATGATATATGGTCACTTATGCTATCTGAAAGGCAGCCTGCTTTTGTCAATTTGTCTGGTTTGTTTGTTGAGTCCAGTCTAATGTCGAGTGTCTCCCTAAAGTTTTATTGATTCTGGTAGGTATAGTTATTAATTGTCTGAAGTTGAACAAGTTTATAGATTCAGTGGGGGGTAGTGGAATTTATGAGTTGCCAGCCTATATTTAATTCTCCAGTATCAATGTTATTCCCCGGTGGTATATAAATTGCTGTTAAACATATAGTTTTCCTATTGTTGATTTTTAGGAGTGTTATTAGAAGTTCATCATTATTAAATGTGGGTGTTTCCTGTGCAAGCAAAGTTATGGTTAAGGAATCTTTATAGATGATTGCTATACCACCTGCACGCTTGTTCTGTCTGTCATGCCTAAGTATATTGTATCTGTGGGGGATCTCATTGGCCTTCATTTCTTTTCTTTAACCAGGTTTCAGTAGCTATGACTACATCAAGAGTGTATGTGGCAAGGTAGGTATGTATGTTATGGACCTTATTGTACACATACTTGTTAGGTTCATATTTAGTAAGGTGAGTTTGGGTTCTGTTTTTTTACTGAGATGTATTAGGTGGCTGATTTATTTTGGGGTTGGAAGTGATGGTTTTATGAACAGTGAGACCTGGTTGGGGTATCTGCTAATTTTTTGACTTGATATTTTACATAGGGAAGAGTGTGACCAGTTATATTTTGTTCTTGATTTGTTATTTGATCATAAATTTGGATATTTAGATTTGAGATATTTATGGATAATAAATCAGATATGGTTTGTTTGTAGAGACAGAGTGTTATGAAGAAAGGCAGGTTGGGTAGATGTTCATATTCTTTGTGAGGACTGGTTGAAGTCCTAAGTATATGAAGGAGGTGGATTTGATAATCGGTGATGAAGACTATTAGAGTGAGGAGGAATAGTAAAATAATCTGAGTTAAGAGTATTTTATTTAACTTAGGTTTTATCTTTGTTGTTAATAAGGATTATAAAATATTAGTAGGGTACTGGGTTGATTGTAGAGATGTAATTTGATACCTATAGGGGGCAAGGATTAAGACAGTTTGGGAGAGAGTCTTGGGTGTTAAACAAGAGTATCTGTTACTATTGGGAACAACTCTATTGATTGTTTCTTCTGTATTGGTTTGAGGAGTAGGTGGGTAGTGCTATGGAAGTATAAATGTACAGGATTAGGGGGTGAGTGGGAATTGGGGGTGTGGAGTGAATGTGAGTGTTAGTGAGGGCAAATGAAGCAGGTTGAAAACTTGGCAAAGAGACAGAGAAAAACAATCAGTGAGTTAACTTAAACAGCCACAAATCTGCTGAGAGGGATAAGTATAAGGAACAATGTAGTTTAAAAGGCCTCGATGAAAGTCTTGACTTTTTTGCTCTAGGAAACAGTTTTACTAGGAGAGCTAGTTCAATATCACATTGACCTGACTTATGACACAGACATCCTCCACAAGGGTCTCACTGAGACAGATACCTGGTGTCAAAGCCATGGTCTCAAGCTAAATGCCAAAAAGTGCATAGTCATTCCCTTTGGAAAAAACAAAGTACCCACAAACTGCCACATAGGTGTTAGCCCCCTAAATACGAAAGACGTAATAAAGGATTTGGGGACCCAAGTAGATAGTAACCTCTCCTTTGATATTCACATTGCCAAAGTAGTTAGAAAATCCTTCTATGTAGCCCACCTAATCACAAAAGGGTTTGCATCCAGATAAAAAAAGGTAATTGTGCCCCTCTACGCATCACTCATCAGACCCATCAGAGTACAACGCCCCATTTGGGATGCACCTTACAAGCACCTGCAACAGCTGGAAAGACCACAGAAGTGCCTCACCTAGAGGATCATTGGCCTCAAACGGATGCCCTATGCAGCATGACTGAAGAAACTCCAGCTGTACTCAGTTGCATACCGCCTACCCAGAGGTAATCTCTGCCTGACATACAAGGCTATGTCCAACCCAGAATTGATGGACATGATCCACCTAAAGAAAACCATATCCCCTTGAGCATACTTCTCAACTGTACTGAATTCCTCAGTTTTTACTGATTTTGACAGCAAAATATTGGGGTGCCACGAATTCCCGACTGGCCCCCTTAATTTCTGAATTTCCCAGACTTTTTTTTAAAACAGTTTAGCACTTTAAATTTTTTTACACAGTTCCACTTTAAATGTATGGCTGATGTCATCACCACCCATCACCAGCCTACAGGAGTGTGCGTGATGACATCAACTACTGCCTGT
The DNA here is from genome assembly GCF_019279795.1 of Protopterus annectens. NCBI lineage: Eukaryota > Metazoa > Chordata > Ceratodontiformes > Protopteridae > Protopterus > Protopterus annectens. The sequence continues at coordinate 368,952,887 of NC_056730.1, read as the reverse complement.
TGGACTGGAGGGAATAGAAGAATATGAACAGCAATGGCAGGGAAGATGGATCATGTGCGTATAACTTTTGCAGAGTCCACCCACATCATGTCCCAGCCTCCAGGTAAGAACATTCATTGTTCTTCAGACATTTCAGCTTATCTCTTTGGGCATTACCGTTTTACCTGCTATTGTTGGGCCATTATGTGTACAAAGTTTACTTGCTGCTGGGCCATTTCTCTCTGTGGGTCATTTCAGTTTTGCTGCCTGCTGCTCATTTCACTTTAATCTGAGTATGTACTTGAGGCTGCATGTACTGCTAGCTTCAATTTATTTTATCTGAGCCCTGACCTGAGCCATTTCAGTTTATTTTAAATGAGGTGTGCTGCTCGTTTCTTTTGCTGCTGCAGTTTGTTTTAATGCTCGTATCGGCTGGGCAAGTGTAGCTGCTGCTAGGTTCAATTTACTTTTTTTAATCTGAGCCATTTCAATTTACTTTAAATGAGGTGTGCTTTTCAATGTCTTTAGCTGCTGGTTGTGTGCTGCTCATTTCAATGTATTTTATGTGAGTCATTGAGGTGTGCTTCTCGCTCGTTTCAATTTATTTTTTTATCTTAGCGTCTACTGCTGGTTTCAATTTATTTTACCTGAGCCATTTCAGTTTATTTTAAATGAGGTGCGCTGCTCGTTTCTTTTGCTGCTGCAGTTTCTTTTAAATGCTCGTATCGGCTGGGCAAGTGTAGCTACTGCTCGTTTCAATTTGTTATTTTATTGGAGCCCTGAGACTTTTTAATTTATTTTAAATGAGGCATGCTTTTCCATGTCTTACTTTAGCTACTGGTTTTGTGCTGCTCGTTTCAATGTATTTTTATTTAGCTGCTGGTATATCTGAGCTGTGCTGCTCGTTGTTTCAATGTATTTTAATTCGTATCTGGCTGGGTAATTATTTTATTTGTGTGTGTGTGTGATTACCTAGTGTGAGCTCTACAAACTTCAGACTCCACTACTATTTGTTGCTCTCTCTATCTGCCAGCAGCTAACTAATTTTACATAAAGTGTCTCCATGAACCATAACATAAAGAAACAAATGTAATAAGACGCAACGAGAATCACTCCATTGCCATGAAGTCTTGACCTGGAAGAATACTTCAGGTCCTTTTGTTCTGCTGGGAGAAAGTGTCTAACTACAATACACTACTGTGCTGAAACTAGATTGTAATGGGTTTTCATGTTAAGCCTGTTTCTTTAAGCTTAAATCCCTACAGCACATAGCATGCATATATAAATTCAGCCTCATTTCTAAGACCCTTGTACTTCCCCTGTACATATATTAACCCCTAGCATGCAATTTTGCCACATGATACAGACTGGCAATATGATTCCTCAGTGTCTAATGAAACAATATTACATTACCCTCTGGTGGGAAAAATCGGAACCTAGTGGTAAACTTTGAAGCTGGCAATACAGAGAAAGATGAAGGAAATTGTGATTTTCAGCCAGCACTAATGACTACAATTGAAACTTTGCAGAATTTTTCCCTGTAGCCAGTTCATTTCCTTGGCTAAAATGTGCCTCTGAACAGAAAAGCTCATTTATTTATTTTAATTTGTGTACAAATTCACCTCTGAATTACCAGCTAGTTATTTCTCTGCATTTTCCCCATACACATTGGTAAAATGAACTTTTGTAAAGTGATGTGAAACAGAGAAGTTAAGATATGTTAAAATATATCCAATAAAGTCTGTTAATGTGCTCATCCATTTCACAGCCATTTACGACTGCAGTAGATGACATTTTTCAAATTTTTATCTCTGGCTTGTTTCTGCATTGCAAAAGATGGTTTTAAAATAACTGTTCAACATTTCATAAGAAAATATGGTATCCCACAATTCCACTGGAGTGGGTGGGGTTACATAATTATGTACGCAAATTATATGTTAATTAGTGTACAGATTTGCACCTATTTTTCATGGGCCTTGTCCATATTTTTGATGTTTCCAGGTTGAGAGGTATGCCCTCGAGCCACATACTCTAGGGATCTAAACCTCACCAAAACAATAAATAGGATGTGCTGGAGGGATAGATTCCTGTCCCAGAGGCTTCCCATGCTCTGGAACAAGATTCCAATCTACATTAGGCAGAGCTCCTCGCTAACCCTCTTCAAGAGAAACCTTGACGAATGTATGGGAAACAGAAAGTTTACCCCAGGGAGCACTTCAATGGCTGTGCTGGACAGAGGCACAGGGAACTAATCTAAGGGGGCACTGAAAGCCAACACATTCCAGCTAGGCTTATAAATGCCTTTGGGAAGATAGCCAAGTACCTACCTATGAACCTATGAACCTATGATGATAACAGTAAAAAAATTGCTCTTGACTATTTGAGCAACTATGTAATGAAAGGAAGTTTCTATGGATTTTGAAATGCAAAGTGCAAAGGCCACCCAACCCCCACAGATTAGCAAAACAATGAGAAAATGTAAGCTGGAATACAGTAGTGCAGCTGTGGAAAATTACTGGCTCAGACTCAGTGGTTACACAATAAGTGAAATAAACTTAAGGAAGAGAGACAATGGACTTCTAAAAACAATGAAATAAGCATAGCTAAGGAGAAAGTACCAATGGGACTGTTGTGGTCTAAGAAAATGGAGCTAATATAGAGGACAACGTTTTTTGTTTTTTTCTTTTAGGCTGCCATAATACTTATAGTTTACGTAAAAATATAGCCCACAGACTGGTGTTCAAACTGCAGACTTCACTGTTACATACATATCTATTTGCTTGCAGGGACACTTTTATAGCAAAATAAAAACACACTAAAGAGACAGTTGAATGCATTGAGTCAATGTTGACTGTACAAATGCTAGATCAGAGCTGAAAGTGGTTTAATAGCTGTCGCAGGCATGGAGAGGTAAGAAATGATGGGCGTAGACCAAGGATGACTTCCTTGAAGGCATGCAGTTCCACTAAAGAAAGAAAGGAGGATATAAATAACGGGAATAACATGTTTAGAAGAAGTGAAGAAAATATAAGAGAAAGAAATAGTTTGAGAAAGAGCAATATGAGTAAATGTCAGTGTCTATTAGGAAGCAGAGAGTAAAAGCTGGCCAACAGGATGTCAGTGGAGGAGGGTTTACAGGCTAAAAGGCTATTGCTTACAAACTAGGACACTGAAGCACTTGTCTTCAGACCATTCACTATGCAGACTAAAATACATGCAGAAGACTGGATGTCCCCTAACACTTAGTTAAAGCACAAGGGCAGAGGTGGTACACAGTTTGTCCTAAATAAATGGTGGGTGGATTGAGTGGATTATGTGGATTGAGTGGACTCAGACTGCCTACTCATCCTGCTGTGTGTATGCTTTAGGGATGTTCCAATGAACTTAAAGCACAATGGCAGAGGTGGTACACAGTTTGTCCTGAATAAATGGTGGGTGGATTGAGTGGACTCAGACTGCCTATGGGATGAGCCTGCTTAGCCTTCTATTTGTCCCAATTACTTTTCAAGGGAATATCCTCCAGGTCCTGGTGAAGTAATTCTACCACTATATGCTTCCCTTACCAAATCCATCACTGAACACAGTGCTCATTTGGCATGTACCAGAGTATATCACTGAGATGGGAAAGCGCCAAAGAACTAAAGGCCTTAATCCTTCAACTATTATAATAGATTAACACAACTCTCCTTACAGTCATTGGTCTACTGCCTCCTCCAAGGTGACCTGTGTCTTGATTTTTTAGCCATGAAAGACCTAATCCTTTCTGACCTCATAATTCTTTGTAAAACCAGTGGCTCTACCAACATGCTCGTTAGTGACCTAAATCTACACCAACAGATAAACAAAGCTCTCTGAAGGGATTGATTCCTAACTCAATGCATACCCAGCATACTGAATAAGTTACCACACTACAGGTCAAAGAAAGTTCTACTTTGGTTACCTTTATTGCTAGTCTTGACAACTGGATAGGCAAACAAAAATTTACACCAGGATTATCATGCACTCCCCTGTTTGATTTGGAAGCTGAGCACTTATACATTCTGGTAAAGGTTGTCAATAACTTTTAAGTGCGTTACTTAAAGGTGTTTATGGTTAAACATCTTATGGTTCTTCAGATCACATGTCTAGTATTATTCTTATGTCTCTGTGATTACCCACGGGTGGACTTTTCTCTTTTCTTCATGGATGTCTCACAGTGGAATTAATGTATTTAAGTAAGGGCACATGGGGCCAAAGCTTACCGCATGAGGTAAAGCAGGGCTTGGCATACCTCTCAACCTCTTACAGAAAGAAATCTGGACAAAACCATAAATAATGGGGGGGGACAGGCCCGAACAATATTTTAAATATTGCTCTTACAAACTTAGAAAGTTGATAGAATAACAGGTTTTACATTAACATGGATTTTCTGAAGGGTATGAAAACTGAAACTCAAATGTCTATCATTATTTTTTGACTTCAGTCCTCAGTGATTTGACAGTCATTTACCAGAAAAACAAAATCTTATGAGGAACAGGCCAAAAATATGAGGGAAAAATCAGGACATTCTGTGAAAATTTGGACAATTGAGAGGTATGGGGCCTGCTGTTTCAAAAATGTTTCTAATATACTTTGTGTGCTATTTCTACTAATTGTGATTTGATGGAATGAGTTTTCATGCATTTAGATTCAGTGTTTTGTGATTTTGCCAGATATAAATGTTATCATACACTACAGATCTATAGAGATGTATGTATACCGTTTTTTTTTTGTAATTCTGAGGACTGTAATTGTCATCTTCAGAATTCTAAGAACAACAGGGTCATTCTCCATACTCTGAGTTACTGTAACTCCAGACTTAATATGTCTAGATAATGTAGTAAAAACAAACGCAACTGCAACCTTGTTCCAAACAGTCAAGAAGCCTGAACGCAAGTTTATTAGATCAAAATCAAGCGTTTTCGCCACAAGACACTTGTAGCTTCATCAGAGAAAATACATTAACACCTTGAAAACGCATGTCTTAACTTTAGACGGGAAGTGACATAACACATTTCACAAATTTAAAATTTAAAATGAACCAGCGCACCATCAATAAATAAAGGCAATACTCACATCTATAATTGGAACAGTACAAAGTAAACGCACTTCAAAACAAGCCTAGAAGGTTATAAACATAAAATGTCTAAGTATAAAATATGAATAAAAGCCTCCTAATATATACTTTTCTTTTGCTTGAAAAATTATTGCCTATACAGAAAAACAGTTTTAAAAAGGGTTTTTTTTTAAAACCACCCACAAACAATTCCACTTAGCATACCTCATTAACCATCACATAACTAAGTTTGAAGAGCTTAGAAAAATATTGTAAAAAGTATAAAAAGTATATATGTACATACAAAATGAAATTACTACCTCAAAAGTACAAAGGACCAGATATCTATATATTATATCAGAGGAACTAATTACCACCTGATATAGAAATACCAACGACAAGTAAGTTAGAGGCAGAGGTTACACTGAGGAAAGTATACAAATTATCTCATGTAACTTCTTAATTTAAGGACAGCAGATATGTTACAATTTTTGTTAAGTCCTGGAAACCTGAAAGCATCTAACTTCAGTTGCCATTCTATTTCTCGATTTTCAAGTAAAAGGGAATAAGGTCCACCTCTAACAGAAGTAGGAACATGATCAATAACCATAAATTCAAAGCTATGACCAGGATGGAAATGAACATGTTTGGCCAAAGCATTTTGGCATTTATGATTCCTAATTGCATAAACATGCTCATAAATACGTTCACGGACCCTGCGGTCCGTCTTCCCTATATAGAAACCAGGGCGACAGTTGCAAAATGCAATATAGATGACAGATTTCGTTTCACAATTAAATTTTTGGAATATCTGGTATTTTCTATTCCTAATAATAAAGCTATTACCTGTTCTAATCAACTTACACCAGTTACAGAAACTAGATGCAAACATACCTGTTTGTCTACTAAATGTATTGTTATTCATATTCCTCTGTGTTAATTCTTTTAAATTGTTTCTTCTCCTATAGGTTACCCTAGGTCTAAGACCTAATTTTTCAACTAGTAAGGAATTATTGGCAATGAAATGCCAATTTTTGCAAATAATAGACCAAATAACCTGAGAATCTATACAAAAAGTCGTAATAAAATTCAGTCTATAAGGACAATCACCTTGAGAAAAAGTGATATCAATGTGTAGTTCACCATTAAAATCAAACGTAGATGAATTGGGAAAAGTTGAACTACTTTGGTTACCATTACTTTGACTCAATAATGGTTTATAAAAACCATCAATTCTCTTAGCTGAAACTTCCTCAATTAGTTCCTCTAACAGGGGAGATGGGTACCCACGATTAACAAATAATTCCTTAAGGAAGTCACATTCAAGATGGAAATCATCAATAGTACTGCACATCCTTCCTGCTCACACAAGTTGTCCCTTAACTATAGATCGCTTCTGCTTGAAGGGGTGCGAACTAGAGAAATGAAGGAATGAATTGCAGTACGTCGACTTCCTAAAGATAGTAGACAGGTACTCTCCCTTATTGACATCCTTGACTAGTTTGACATCTAAGTAATCAATTTCCAAAAGTGAGAATTTGAAAGTGAATTTGAGAAACTCTGTAGTATTGTTTAAGGAAAGGACAAATGAATCAGCCTGGTTAGAATCACTCATAAAAAGAATAAAAATATCATCGAGGAATCTAGTATAAAACCGGACATGTTGCATCAAGTCTGGTTTATTCCTCAAAAAGTGGTTCTCCCAGTAACCTACAAAAAAGTTAGCAATGCCCGCCCCACAGGGCGAGCCCATGGCTATACCTCGCTTCTGCAGGAAATAATCTTTGTCAAATATGAAATAGTTAGTAGTAAGAACTATATCAAGAAGTTCCATAACCAACTGAATTTCACTATTCGGAGCCTGAAATTCCTTCATTAATAATCCACTCCACTGCCTCTTGGTGTGGTACTGAAGTGTACAAATCTACCACATCGATGGTAAGAAAGTTGTACATGGCATTAAAAGGTATATCATTTATGTTACTTAAAAAAGACCAAGAGTCTTTGCATAACCCCAGAATAAACCGGAGGTATTTTGATAAAATACTGTCAATGAGGCGTGAACAAGGATGTGTCATAGAGGACCTACCATCCACAAGTTCCCTCATTGGGGGATTGAATAAATCCTTGTAGATCTTAGGGATACCAAACATCACTGGTAATTTAGGAAAAGTGATGTCAATAAAATGGTAAGTATCAATATCGATCTTAGCAGCTAAAAATAAATCCCTAAGGTATCCTCTAATTCTCTGGTAGGTCCCGTTCACCTCATTGATAGACACTGCGGAATAAGCCGGGGAATCCAACACAAGGAACATCTTCTCCTTGTATTGCTGATCACTGAAAATTACTAAACCCCCTCCTTTATCAGGTTTGATGAACCTAATAGGCAATCGACAAAGGTTATCCAAAGCTTCCATTTGTTTTTTTGTAGTATTAAATTTATTTAAATCTTTCCCACTTCCATGGGATGAAGTAGGAAGCTGGTCCCTAAAGTCAATTTCACAAACAGTTTCAAATAATTGCAACACAGAGTGGAGAGGTGGATTAAACACACTAGGCAATTTCAATGAGTGGCCTGCCTGGGATAATTCATTACTAAATAGTACCTGTAGATTCAACTTACGGACAAAGCATTTAAGGTCAATAATGACCTGAGCTATATTGCTTTTTCTATTAGGTACAAAAGAATTCCCAAAGGCTAAAAGTTCTATTAAATCTTCATCAAGATCAAAATCTGAATAATTATATATCTTGAAATCACCCTTCTTATTTGTGATAATGGTAGGTAAACAAACAGCAGTAGGAACATAAGGAACAGGACTAGGGTCTATTTGTCCCTGTTCTTGTTCCTGTTCATCAATTTGTTGCGAGGCCCTAAAAAATTGTTATTCCTAGTGTTGTTACTTGAGGAAGGGCCAGGCGGATTATGGCCTTTGTTCGTTTTGTTTTCTTTATTGGCCTTGATCCTATTGCTACGTCTAGGTTCCTGCATAGGAGCTCCATCCACCTCGTCTTCACCATCTTCACCTTCACTAATTGAACAATCATCTGAATGAGAAGTGGAATTATTGGGGACATGAACAAAAGAAACAGCAGTATTAACTTGTTCAAAATAACCAAGTAGGTACCTCTAGTACTACTCAAGGAAATGATTCTGTGCGTGGTGTTACTATTACTAAAAAATTAAAACTTTTAGACACGAAGTTACTTAAACTAAAGAAAATGCAATTGGAGGCCGCTTATTTTGAACAATGCTTGTCTGAGAACTTAATCCCTAAGGGATTACGTAACAACTATTCCCCTTCGGGCCTCCTTGTGGATGAATCTTTTTTTGGGGACTTGAAAGCCCTCTTTCAACAGCAAGGCGTGCAATTATTACAGTTGATTGTGAAACATTATACCCAACACATTTGTGCCCTTACTGCTGATATTAATGTTTTAGATAATGAGATTAAGGTTGACATTGACTTTCTTAGGTATAGGTATGATTACCATCATATTTTAACTAGTATTGATGCTTTTTTGATAAAACTGAAAACAAATAAATCTAGGAAACTTATTAGAGATAGAGCTGCCTATTCTAAAAAAACAGCGTATCCGAAGTTGGAGATACAAGTTAATACTGCTGTTTCTTTTGTTCATGTCCCCAATAATTCCACTTCTCATTCAGGTGATTGTTCAATTAGTGAAGGTGAAGATGGTGAAGACGAGGTGGATGGAGCTCCTATGCAGGAACCTAGATGTAGCAATAGGATCGAGGCCAATAAAGAAAACAAAACGAACAAAGGCCATAATCCGCCTGGCCCTTCCCCAAGTAACAACACTAGGAATAACAATTTTTTAGGGCCTCGCAACAACCGCAATTGGCGGAACAGGAACAAGAACAGGGACAAATAGACCCTAGTCCTGTTCCTTATGTTCCTACTGCTGTTTGTTTACCTACCATTATCACAAATAAGAAGGGTGATTTCAAGATATATAATTATTCAGATTTTGATCTTGATGAAGATTTAATAGAACTTTTAGCCTTTGGGAATTCTTTTGTACCTAATAGAAAAAGCAATATAGCTCAGGTCATTATTGACCTTAAATGCTTTGTCCGTAAGTTGAATCTACAGGTACTATTTAGTAATGAATTATCCCAGGCAGGCCACTCATTGAAATTGCCTAGTGTGTTTAATCCACCTCTCCACTCTGTGTTGCAATTATTTGAAACTGTTTGTGAAATTGACTTTAGGGACCAGCTTCCTACTTCATCCCATGGAAGTGGGAAAGATTTAAATAAATTTAATACTACAAAAAAACAAATGGAAGCTTTGGATAACCTTTGTCGATTGCCTATTAGGTTCATCAAACCTGATAAAGGAGGGGGTTTAGTAATTTTCAGTGATCAGCAATACAAGGAGAAGATGTTCCTTGTGTTGGATTCCCTTATTCGTGTCTATCAATGAGGTGAACGGGACCTACCAGAGAATTAGAGGATACCTTAGGGATTTATTTTTAGCTGCTAAGATCGATATTGATACTTACCATTTTATTGACATCACTTTTCCTAAATTACCAGTGATGTTTGGTATCCCTAAGATCCACAAGGATTTATTCAATCCCCCAATGAGGGCACTTGTGGATGGTAGGTCCTCTATGACACATCCTTGTTCACGCCTCATTGACAGTATTTTATCAAAATACCTCCGGTTTATTCCGGGGTTATGTAAAGACTCTTGGTCTTTTTTAAGTAACATAAATGATATACCTTTTAATGCCATGTACAACTTTCTTACCATCAATGTGGTAGATTTGTACACTTCAATACCACACCAAGAGGCAGTGGAGTGGATTGGGTTATTAATGAAGGAATTTGAGGCTCCGAATAGTGAAAGTCAGTTGGTTACGGAACTTCTTGATATAGTTCTTACAACTAACTATTTCATATTTGACAAAGATTATTTCCTGCAGAAGCGAGGTATAGCCATGGGCTCGCCCTGTGGGGTGAGCGTTGCTAACTTTTTTGTAGGTTACTGGGAGAACCACTTTTTGAGGAATAAACCAGACTTGATGCAACATGTCCGGTTTTATACTAGATTCCTCGATGATATTTTTATTCTTTTTATGGGTGATTCTAACCAGGCTGATTCATTTGTCCTTTCCTTAAACAATACTACAGAGTTTCTCAAATTCACTTTCAAATTCTCACTTTTGGAAATTGATTACTTAGATGTCAAACTAGTCAAGGATGTCAATAAGGGAGAGTACCTGTCTACTATCTTTAGGAAGTCAACGTACTGCAATTCGTTCCTTCATTTCTCTAGTTCGCACCCCTTCAAGCAGAAGCGATCTATAGTTAAGGGACAACTTGTGTGAGCAGGAAGGATGTGCAGTACTATTAATGATTTTCATCTTGAATGTGACTTCCTTAAGGGATTATTTGTTAATCGTGGGTACCCATCTCCCTTGTTAGAGGAACTAATTGAGGAAGTTTCAGCTAAGAGAATTGATGGTTTTTATAAACCATTATTGAGTCAAAGTAATGGTAACCAAAGTAGTTCAACTTTTCCCAATTCATCTACGTTTGATTTTAATGGTGAACTACACATTGATATCACTTTTTCTCAAGGTGATTGTCCTTATAGACTGAATTTTATTACGACTTTTTGTATAGATTCTCAGGTTATTTGGTCTATTATTTGCAAAAATTGGCATTTCATTGCCAATAATTCCTTTCTAGTTGAAAAATTAGGTCTTAGACCTAGGGTAACATATAGGAGAGGAAACAATTTAAAAGAATTAACACAGAGGAATATGAATAACAATACATTTAGTAGACAAACAGGTATGTTTGCATGTAGTTTCTGTAACTGGTGTAAGTTGATTAGAACAGGTAATAGCTTTATTATTAGGAATAGAAAATACCAGATATTCCAAAAATTTAATTGTGAAACGAAATCTGTCATCTATATTGCGTTTTGCAACTGTTGCCCTAGTTTCTATATAGGGAAGATGGACCGCAGGGTCCGTGAACGTATTTATGAGCATGTTTATGCAATTAGGAATCATAAATGCCAAAATGCTTTGGCCAAACATGTTCATTTCCATCCTGGTCATAGCTTTGAATTTATGGTTATTGATCATGTTCCTACTTTTAGAGGTGGACCTTATTCCCTTTTACTTGAAAATCGAGAATTAGAATGGCAACTGAAGTTAGATGCTTTCAGGTTTCCAGGACTTAACGAAAATTGTAACATATCTGCTGTCCTTAAATTAAGAAGTTACATGAGATAATTTGTATACTTTCCTCTGTGTAACCTCTGCCTCTAACTTACTTGTCGTTGGTATTTCTATATCAGGTGGTAATTAGTTCCTCTGATATAATATATAGATATCTGGTCCTTTGTACTTTTGAGGTAGTAATTTCATTTTGTATGTACATATATACTTTTTATACTTTTTACAATATTTTTCTAAGCTCTTCAAACTTGGTTATGTGATGGTTAATGAGGTATGCTAAGTGGAATTGTTTGTGGGTGGTTTTTTAAAAAAAAAAAAAAAAACCCTTTAAAAAACTGTTTTTTCTGTATAGGCAATATTTTTTCAAGCAAAAGAAAAGTATATATTAGGAGGCTTTTATTCATATTTTATACTTAGACATTTTATGTTTATAACCTTCTAGGCTTGTTTTGAAGTGCGTTTACTTTGTACTGTTCCAGTTATAGATGTGAGTATTGCCTTTATTTATTGATGGTGCGCTGGTTCATTTTAAATTTTAAATTTGTGAAATGTGTTATGTCACTTCCTGTCTAAAGTTAAGACATGCGTTTTCAAGGTGTTAATGTATTTTCTCTGATGAAGCTACAAGTGTCTTGTGGCAAAAACGCTTGATTTTGATCTAATAAACTTGCGTTCAGGCTTTTTGACTGTTTGGAACAAGGTTGCAGTGGCGTTTGTTTTTACTGTTTTTTTTCTTTTGGTACTTATATCTAGATAATGGATTACAGCCCTCATGCCAAGAGATGAAGGGGTGCCAAAATGTTTTAATGGTACAGCAATAAGTTTTACTTTTTACCAAACTACTACTTCAATTGAAAAAAACATGTTTCCTATTGTAGGACTCTCAATAGGGGTTTTGCACTTCTGATATAAGGTGTACCTGTACAGATATGTGCTTAGGTCCTGTATAAATATTCATAAATATTTATCCTTTTGTGTGTGAACATTTAGGACTGACTCGTGCATGTTGTGTTGCTACTATTACCACAGATAGCCTTGGTAACTGCTCTACATGATTAATTGATCTCTACACTTGCACGCATTATGTTACACGCCTTACTATACAACCTTGCTTTTTCTGAAATGTACTATATCCAGGGTGAATGGACAGGCACTTAGGGGCACATTGGGCAGTATTAATATCCTGGAAAAAGCTATTCCAAAAAAAATGCCCACACACTTGTTGCAATCATTACACTAGCGACTTTAGCTTTCATCTAAGGAATGAAGTTCTTTGTAGTGTGCATCAAGGAGATCAAAAAAAACTGTAGTACAGATCAAAAAACTACAGTTCATTTTCAAAACTCTAGTTGTACAGTGCATGAGCTGGACTGGATCTGAAAATTGTCCAATGTTGCTAGTTCCCTACTGCTGTAAGCAAATTAAAAAATAAAATCTGTGACTTTGTTTTCTGTTTATTTTCCACTTTCATTATGTTTTTTTTTCCTTTGGTCTTTTCCTTTGCTGTGCTTCTTTTGAACAAAAACTATTCAGTTTTTCTATATCATATACAGTTTATGTAAGTAATCTGTACTACTCTGTTATTGCTTACATTTCTGCCTTTTTGTGAAATAATTTGCACTTTTCCTGGGCTGAGCCTGAAATTGGTCACCATTATCACTGTGCTACCCTGGTAAACAAATATAATTAAATAAATAGATAAATCCATCAAATTGATCAATCACTGTTTTATGTCATCTTCTCTTTTTGAAGTGATTATGCATCAGATATGTTTCTAAACTGTGGAATATTTTATGATACATAGTACTGGTTACTTACATTCTTTTTACGTAGTTAGAGCTTCTTTTCACACGCTATTTCTGAAACCAACCAGTGCTGGTAAATTAATTTTCTTGGCTTCTGAACTGTTGCTTTATTTTGTCCATGGTATAAGTGTACTTTATTAGTGAAAATCAACAAAAACAAATGTTTTTATGATAAATGTCTGAGGCATATTTCTTGTTTGAAATTTTTCTTCCCTGCCTTTTTTTTGAAAAGGAGAAAATGTGTTTCAAAAAAGCTTGCTTCATAATCATCAAGGTTCTATTTTGTCTGTTAAATTATGTTTCTGAAGTAAAAGCTTGTTTTTTTTTTTTTTTTTCAAAAACTCTTGGTGATAAGCTTCTCGCTAACACTATTGACAGTCTCTAACCATCTTGGAACCCCCAGTTTATCTTTCATTTCTATAGTTCCTTTTACATTGCCTGACAAGAATAGTGCTTATGAGTTGGGGTACAGGGTAACTATTAATTTACATAGCTGAGTAGTATTGTGAGGCCAACAAAAGTCCGCAAAACAGTATGACTTCAAGACCTTTGGTAACACAGCGAACATTTAAGCAATAAAGCACACAGAGCAAGGTCTATGCAACCATTGGGCAGTATTTCATGCTCTACCGCTGTACTATTCTTAATGAGTATCTTGTTCGCATATTTGCTGCACACCTGGTATCTTGCTGCACATAGCAACACTTTGATTCACCACCCATACCAATCAGTTCTCTCTGAAATGGGGTTTAGCATTTTCCAAAATTTTTTACTGCCCTTAACATACCCCATATAGACTATGTTTCTGAATCCTGCTAGCAAATAAGCAGAAAGCAGCAGGATCAGATACATGAGTTGTAGTTTATGTGGCAAAGTCAATAAAGTTAAAATATGAATGTGTCCATAGTTCAGATAGAAGAGATCATGTCATGCAAAATATCACAAGAATGTAGAAGGAATAATACATTTGCTTAAAATGTTCACATGATTCACTGGTCTGAGGAACAGAGCCTGTAAATAGTGATGCTTGCTGCTGTATATTGTACATATTGCTCTAGTTATTTCTCTCTTAGCATTACCATTCTCTATGTGTAGATTTCTGGAGATCTTATGGCTATGATCTGAATTGCTAATGTCTGCCAACAACTAAAGCTGTTAAAGAGGTTTATTAAGGACACACTAAGTATTTCTGTTTGAAATTCTTATTGAGAGCTTTTCCAAGGGACAGGAAAGGAGTAATGGTAGATCTTTGCAAATGAGTTATTTTTGTAGAAGAAGACTTGCAGCATCTAATGGAAACTGAGAAGTCCATTTTGGCCCTTCATCCATCCATACCTTTTGGGTCATTCAGATTGTTCTTGGCCATCCATTCAGTTACTCACACTTTATAGATGAAGCCCCATTAAAGTTACCTTTGTAAAAATAGTGGAATAGTTTGTGTTCAATTTTTTATATCTCAAGGTAGTGTACCTGGAATGGAAGACAGGTAGGCCAGAGCTTTTACTGGAACCTCAAAAACTTCATCAGAGTTATTATTAGTGTTTCTTAGTTGTACTGGGAGCCACAAGCCCTGTTTTACCATAAGATGGAAATTAATTATTTTTGCCTACAATATAGGATAGTGGAATAGTCAAGGAGAAGTCTAGAAAGACAGCTGAAGAGGTGAGTTGTGATTGTGAGGTTATGCATTGCAACTCCAAAATGTACTGCAGCTGATGGAATATATAAGCTTCAGTATCAAATGGGAAAGGTTGTGGTGGGCTGGTGATTACAATTGATTTTGATTTATAATCTGCATCCTCTGAATGTACCTATTTGGACTGGGGTTAAGATAGTCAATAACTTTTTTATTGTTCATTTAGTCTAAAGCAGACTCCCCTTCACATACATGGCACACACATACACACTCATTAACTGAGACCTGGTTCAAGGCTCCAGGGAGCACCCCTGCAATACCAGGCTACAACTCTTACCACACTTTTTGGCCACCAAACCAGGATCAAAACACTAAAGGTGGAGGAGTGTCCATATTCACCAAGGATATTCACACCACCAGGTTAGTTACCCAACACAATGCGTCTGAAACTCTCCAGGTGCAATTAACACTAGGTAAGACTGCAATCCAAATTGTAGCTTGCTACAGATCCCCCACCATGACCCAAGATTCTCGCTACACCTTTCTAAACATATTGGAAAATATTAATATACAACCAAACACCCTAATACTGGGTGATTTCAACTCCCCTGCCATTAAATGGGAAAAGTACTCGTGTACCGACACCTTTGCCCAACAGTTCTTAGAATTCATAAATTCTAATGCCCTGGATCAACTAATCCATAGTCCCACCAGGGGCTCCAATATCCTAGACCTGGTCATTACCAACTTAGGAAATCAATGCTCCACACCTATGGTCACCCCCTTGTTGGTCAGATCAGACCATAAGCTAATCACCCTTAACATCCACATCCCACCCCCACCCCCCAGTAATGAAACCTCCATAAAAAACTTCTCCAAAGCCAACCTAAGTGTCATGTTTAATCATACCCTCACCTCAGTCTTCATGCCCACTGAGTGGTGCACAGCTACAGCTATCCCACTCCACAAGGGGGGATCCACCTTGGATCCTGGGAACTGCTGCCCCATCAGTCTGACGAGCCTGATCTGCAAGGCCATGGAATGTATTATCATGGAACTTATAAACAAAGACATTGGCAAAGTTAAAACACTGGACCCTACCCAGTATGGGTTCATGAAGGGCCAATCTTGTCTCTTGAACCTGATTGACTTCTTCGAATCAGTCTCCAGAGCTGTGGACGAGGGTAAGGCAGTCCACACAGCCTATCTGGACCTTGCCAAGGCCTTTGACAACATCCCCCACTCTGGAATCATAGATAAACTTACTAAGCTGGGCATTAATCCCTACATCACTTGATGGGTTGCCAACTGGCTTACTGACAGAACCCACACTGCAAAAGTAGCTGACTCCAAATCCATCTCCAGACAAGTGACAAGTGGAGTACCTCAGCGTTCAGTCCTGGGACCTCTCTTGTCTGGCATCTACTTCTCTGAAGTACAGGCCAACACTAAGGGACTCTGGCTAACAAAGTTGACAGATGACTGCAAACTGGGAGCCATTATTGAATCCCCAAATTATGTCTATACTCTACAAAAGGGCCTTACAGAAACAGATGCTTGGTGTCAGAGCCATGGTGCTCAAGCTCAATGCCAAGAAATGTATAGTTATCCTCTTTGGGGAAAAAAAAATTACCCATGAATTACCACATAAGTGGCAGTACACTAAACACCGAAAGTGTGATAAGAGACTTAGGGACACAGGTGGACAGTGGTCTCACCTTCAATAACCACATCACCACAGCAGTCAGGAAACCCTTCTATGTGGCACACCTCATCACTAAGGGCTTTTCATCCAGGAAAAATGAGGTCATTGTCCCACTGTACTCATCTCTCATTAGACCTATTATAGAATACACCACCCCATTTGGTATGTACCTCTCAAGACATCTGAAACAACTGGAAAGGCTGCAGAAATACCTCACTAAAAAAATCACAGGCCTAAAGCAAATGGCCTATGCTGACCACCTTAAAAAACTCCAACTATACTCTGTTGCATATCGTCTACTACGAGGCAATCTCTGATTAACATACAATGCCATGTCAAACCCAGAGCTGTTGGACATGCTACACTTAAAGAAATCCCAATCTCTCAGAGCCACACACTCCAGGGATCTAAACCTTGTCATCACAATAAACAAAACATGCTGGAGGGATAGGTTCCTGACCCAGAGACTCCCCAGACTCTGGAATAGACTGCCCATACATGTCAAGCAGAGCAGCTCTTTGGCCCTCTTCAAAAGGAATCTTGATGATTGGATGGGAGAAAGGAAATTCACCCCAGGGATCACGTCAGTCGCCCTGCTAGACAGGGCTCCAGGGAAGTAAATAGTGTGGGAAGAAATAGCCAGGGAATTGTTATAGCTAGGCTTGTATAGGTCTTATGGCCGATAGCCTAGTACCAACCTATGAACCCATAAACACACACACACACACACACACACACACACACACACACACACACACACACACACACACACACACACACACACACACACACACACACAGTTCTATATTACTTTATCCAATCACTAAATGCCAAATGGCTAAATACTCGAAATGGCCATTCATCGAATCATTTGTTGTGGGGGGGCTGCACCTTCCAAACCCCCCGCTAATTGTATATACCATCTCCAAGGTCGCACTACAGTGGAGAAAGGGCAAATATTCTGTTCCCCACTGTACCACGGCCCCACAAAACACACTTCGATGAACGACCGTTTCGAGTATTTGGCCGTTCGGCATTTAGTGATTCGATAATGTAATAGGAACCCACACACACACACACACACACACGCACACACACACACACACACACACGCACACACACGCACACACACACACACACACACACACACACACACACACACACACACAAACTCACACACACACATATCTAGCAAACCTAGAATCCTCAGTGTGTTTTCCAGTTTTGCAGGAATATAGATCTATTCATGTTACATTTGAAGCATGATAGCTATACTATAATTATTGTGTATGGCAGAGCAAGGGAGACCAGAGCAAATGGTTTAATTACCATTTCAAAGCCAAGCCCCACTTCATGTAACAGTGAATTTATAGCTATTCAACAGGAATGGAAATGTCATAGAAGTAGTGCTAACCACTGGTGATGCATTACTGATCACACTGAGCTATCATTTGTACACAAAACCATTATTCATCATACAAAAGAAGAATCACTAGGCAAAAGGCAGTGTTTACTTTGCAATGTAATAATCTTAGAAGATTTACAGAGCCCCAGATACATTGGTATTTCTAGTCGAATAAGAATGTTGTGTCCACATCATGCATAGAAAACAATTGCACTATTATGGGGAATAAGGCATTGTACAAAAAGCATGCTAGAATTGTGAAATGTTTTATAAAAAAAAGATCAGTCCTAGATATGCAATATGTATTCATCTTGATCTGATGCTTCAAACATGCTTAGTAATGATATTGCATGAGAACACATGCACCTATACTTATTGTTTTATTATAGAACTGCCTTTTCACATAGAAGGAGGACTATAGCACCAAGGACAGCTCCCTTTATATGAACAAGCAAATGGACAGAACTGTAATGTGTAGGGCACATCATACAGATTCTCAAAATGAAACTTGCCCAAATACTTTACCATTGTTCATGTGCAGTAAGTGGTTAAATGCGAATGGATCCAATAGATGCCAGAAATCAAACTTAAGGCAGACTACTTATGGATCTTTTAGTTAGCAACCTTATCTGTCCATATCCACATTATTTTTGAAAAGCTGATATAGATATTACAAAAAATAGTGCTGGTTATAGATTGCTTTGAGTCCTTAAGACTATCGCTATTTGTGGATGCAGCATCATGGTCATTGTTGATAAGGATATGAATAAATAAAGTGATAAAATCATTATGCATTCCAAATGCAGGGACTGAGTATGTCATATAGTTACTTTTCAATATTTGTTAACCAAGTCAGTCAACTGGGTACAAAAAAACTCCTTCTAATGCTGAACCTGGAGCTTTGTATGGTTAGAGTCATAAAAATGCAAACAAAGAATTACTGAATCAAGATCAGGAATAAAGCATGAAGCTCAATTATCTTCTACAACAAACTAACAAATGGTTTAATTAACAATGCATGGGATTATGTTCATTGCCCACAAAAAGCTGAGTGGATGCAAATATTTTAAGTACTGTCATACTGCCACAGTGCTGTTTTATGCCATACTTCATATATACATAATAGGCATTAATAAGAATCAAAATTTCTGTAAATGCCTCATCACTACTGGGTCATTCAAATATGTAATAAAAGATGATAAATACATAAAAATAAACACATGCAGCTCAGGATTATGACTACTAATTGAGAGCAGGAATATATATTTGAATCCAAAGTCACTCGAATCATCTGAATGAAGTCCAAATGAAGTCCAAATAGTTGAAAACTGCAAAAGTCAGATTATATTTATTCAAAAGGCAAGGAAATCAAATATACACTATACAGAGGTATCCCCAACATTTCTTAGCATTGATCCAGTATACAGGACACAACATCCTAGATACCATATAACCCAAACCCATACTCTACTGCTAAGTCTAATTTTCTTCATAATCTTAACCAACAGAACAAAACCTAACTGTAACCCGTAGTCTAATCCTAAACCTAAAAGAATACCAATTTATATAATATAAGACAAACCAAAACCTACTCCAACGTTTTATATAGCTCAATCCATAATTTTACCATTAATGGGTACCAGAAAAAAAATGTTAGTAATAAGCCCATCTCCACCCTTGGCTCTATCTGGATGCTTTTGACTTACTAAAGAAGCAACAGGATTTACCTGCACAGTAATGCATTCAAATGCAACATTTGACCAAATGTCATTTCAAGTGAATATCTGAAAAAAAAGCATTGCTTTTAGCTAATCTTTCTGTAAACAAGCTCCCTATGCCTTCATAAGTACAGCAAAGAAGTTCAGCAAGCATTTTATATAGACTTTCATCAGCCAAATATCACTATGATAAAACAGATTTATAAATAAAAATAATTACAATGACATTTAATTAATCAATGAAATCAGTGTAAAACATGGTTGCAAATTACTATTATGTGCATAACTTTTACTGCTAGTCTTCATGATGCTATTTCATTTAAGCCATGAATGGCTGAGTACAAAGTGAATGTTAGAATTAAAACTTCATGTAGTCTAGAATATCACAAAATTAGTAAAGCTGATTGATAATACTAAAATTTGGAGGCTTTTGTGGATATACATATATCAGTGGTTTAACTTCCTGAAATGAAATTTACCACGGTATTAAATCCAGACTCTGAAATTAACAAACCCTACCAAAATATCTATATATTCATTTTATTTATTTATTTACTTGTTTATTTGAAATATGGTAACCAGATATGTGTACCTGAGTTCTGTAGAATCAAAGTAAATAATAAAACAAAAGTCAATAACAAAAATAAAAATACATTACGCAAAAACAAACATTCATATCAGAAGTAAATGCACAAAGAAAAAGAGAAGTAAGAAACAGTATTTACAATATTGAAAGCAATATGGACATATGTACAGTATTTTTAATTACAGGGCAGAGGTCTTTTCGCAGAGTGATACCATAGACTAGGTGATGTAAGAGGTAGGTGTGTAAATTCATCCAAGAAACAAGTGTGATCACATTGCTCCACCAACCACGTGTAATGACAGTCCATAATTTTAATCACAGGTTAAGTGTTTCTATCTCGTGTAATTCATTGACTTCATCTGAACCAATAATCACAATGAAAATTTAGGAAGAAACCCAGGCCTTGTGCTATGCGCTGCATAAAAATGCTGTTTACATGATGCGGTATTTTGTGATTCATTTTAGCCACAATGAAAAGACCACATTATCAGCTAAATTGCATGTCTGAATTGCCATTAACTACCGGGAGTGGGGATCAGCACTTTCTTGCAATAGTTAAAATTGTCGGCCCATGCATCCTGTTTCAATCTCTTGCATGCAAGTTCACACACACACACACACACGCACACACACACACACACACACACACACACACACACACACACACACACACACACACAGAGACACACACACACACACACACACACACACACACACACACACACACACACACACACACACACACACACACACAGAGTAAAACATGCATACACCTGATACTCCATACATGTCCCTGTATTGTTAGAACATTGCTGATGCCTGCTTTTTTCCTGCCTGGTAAATCACAGATGAGTACAGACAACCATTAGTGCTAGGCATTAGAGTTTCACACTTAACATCCCTCAGTTAATGCATGGTAGTATAAAAGCTGTTACAATAATGACTTTCTAAGTTTGTAGAAGTATAGTCAACAGTAGCAGTGAACAGCTAGAAAAAACTTTAATTGTAAGCGCTTTCATTGAGGCTGATGCCAAAACTTCTTCAGACAAGGAATTACAACAATTCACTTCCTTTAAATACAAAGTCACATGATTTCAGTCATCTGATTTTGAAATTACATCAAATAAGTTCCATGAATGAATATGAAAAAAATGAACAAATAAATAAATAAATAACATTTAGAATGTTAAAGTCATAATTCATACTTCACATCCACTGAATTACTTACAGAAATAATCCCATATGAAAATTCAGGCCTATACAGCATAAAAAAACATACGAATATATGCTAAAAGAACATAATTTCACCTCAATAAACTCCTTAACTTTAAAACACAGGCAATTGGACAGCTGTTGTTTAAACCTGGTGGCTTAAAAGCATCTAGTTTCAATTGCCATAATAATTCTTGCTGTTCTAATTTTAGAATTTTAGTGATAGAGGTCCACTTCTCTCACCATTTTGAACCTGATCAATTACTTTAAACACAAAAGAATGTTCAGGATGGATGGAAATATGCTTCGCCAAGGCATTCTCAATTTTATTATTCCTAATGGCCTATAAATGCTGACACAAACTTTTTCTTAATTTTCTGTCCATTTTCCCTATATAGAAATTCAGAGTCTAGATTTAGCCAAGTAGATTATACTTTTAGTATTACAATTAAATCTTCCTTTTAATATATATTTTCTGTTGTTAACCTGAAAGTTATTTCCAGTCTCTATAAACCTACAATACGGACAGGCTTTGCATTTAAACATCCCATAATACTCGGATAAATATGTGTCTTGAATTCTAACAAGCTCTTTAAATTCTGCTCTCTCTATTGAAAACTATTTTTGGTTGGGGCAGTAATTTGGGAGCTAAAGTTTTATCAGTGGAAACCAAATCTCAATTTTTAGTCAAAATAAATTTCAAATTGAATGCATCCATACTAAATGGTGTAACAAAAGTTAAAAATAAATCAGAATTATTGATAATCTTTTCTGTTTCTTCAAGTGGGTTTACATGCATTGGGTTCATGTCATTCAAAATAGCCCTAAAATAACCTGTCTTCCTCTTACTTTGAACTTCAAAAACTAGTGTGTTCAGTAATATATTAGGGTACCCATGCTTCAAAAACAAATCCTTCAGAAATTCACATTCTATCAGGAAGTCTGAATATTTAGAAATTATTCTTGCAGCTCTCACGAGCTGCCCTTTTATTACAGATCTCTTCTAATGGAATGGATGTGAGGTAGAACAATGCACGAAAGAATTTGAATATGTTTCCTTTCTATAAATAGTGGCTACATATGCTTGTCTTAACTTATCTTTTTTAAGTAGAACATCTAGATAACATATCTCATCAGTTTTGAACTCACAAGTGAAGCTCAGAAATTAAGTCGTATTATTCAAATAATTTAACAAATTTAGAAATACATTATATTATTATACCTCACATCCACTCCATCAGAAGAGATCAGTAAAAAAAGGTAGCTCATGAGAGCTGCAAGAATGATTTCTAACTATTCAGAGTTCCTGATAGAATGTGAATTTCCGAAGGATTTGTTTTTGAAGCGTGGGTACCCTAATATATTATTGAACTCAATAATTCCATTGTAAGAGGAGGACAGGTTATTTTAGGGCTATTTTGAATTACATGAACCCAATGAATGTAAACCCACTTGGAGAAAAAGAAAAGACTTATCAACAATTCTGATTTATTTTTAACTTTTGTTACACCATTTAGTATGGATGCATTCAATTTGAAATTTATTTTGACTAAAAATTGGGATTTGGTTTTCACTGCTACAACTATAGCTCCCAAATTACTGCCCCAACCAAAAATAGTTTTCAAGAGAGGGCAGAATTTAAAGAGCTTGTTAGAATTCAAGACACAGGTTTATCCAAGTATTATGGGGATGTTTAAATGCGAAGCCTGTCCATATTGTAGGTTTATAGAGGCTGGAAATAACTTTCAGGTTGACAACAGAAAATATATATTAAAAGGAAGATTTAATTGTAATACTAACAGTATAATCTACTTGGCTAAATGTAGACTCTGTCCAAGTTTCTGTATTGGAAAAATGGACAGAAAATTAAGTGAACGTTTGTATGAGCATTTATATGCCATTAGGAATAATAAAATTGAGAATGCTTTGGCGAAGCATATTTTCACCCATTCTGAACATTCCTTTGTGTAATTAAAGTAATTAATCAGGTTCAAAATGGTGAGAGAGGTGGACCTCTATCACTAAAATTAAAACAGCAAGAATTATTATGGCAATTGAAACTAG
The DNA here is from genome assembly GCF_019279795.1 of Protopterus annectens. NCBI lineage: Eukaryota > Metazoa > Chordata > Ceratodontiformes > Protopteridae > Protopterus > Protopterus annectens. The sequence goes on along the minus strand of NC_056730.1, from coordinate 368,929,475 downwards.
ATGCTTTTAAGCCACCAGGTTTAAAATGACAGCTGTTCAATTGCCTGTGTTTTAAAGTTAAGGCATTTATTAAAGCGAAATTATTTTCTTTTAGTATATATTCATATATTTTTAAGCTGTATAGGCCTGTATTTTCATATGGGATTATTTCTAGAAGTAATTCAGTGGATGTGTAGTATGAATTATGACTTTAACATTCTTAAATTTTTAATGTTGTCTAGTGAGTGGTAGTTCTTATAAGTAACAACATACTTTGAACTAAATGTTATTGATTTATTTATTCATTTTTTCATATTCATTCATGGAATTTATTTGCTGTAATTTAAAAATCAGCTGACCAAAATCATGTGACTAACTTTGTATTTAAAGGAAGTGAATTGTTTTAATTCCTTGTCTGAAGAAGTTTTGGCATCAGCCTCAACGAAAGTGCTTACAATTAAAGTTTTTTTCTAGTTGTTCACTGCTACTGTTGACTACACTTTCCTTTTATTTCAAGAGTTTTTGTCCATTTTTATCTAATTTAAGTTTGTAGGAGTAATAATTAAAACATGGCCCTGATTTTGTCTGACAATGAATCTGTCTTTGAACTTCAAGATTGCAAGGTATGCTTACTGTTACCTTCCCCCTTCCATGTAAGTCATGAACTGTTACAGGCAAGGAGTAATAACCAACTTCTTATATGCTAAACAAAATGCTGCAGTACTTTTTTGGTTAATACAGTGGGTTAACACTGATATTTCCTGTGCCAAGAGTTCAGGGTTTCAAGCCTTTTCCCCTCCTTTGTAATTTTCATATATTTTTTTCTACATCTCATTTTTTTCCACATTGGTGGAGGCTGCAGGGATGGAATCCCTTTTATTATTTTTAGATCTCCTCCCTGATGTCTAGCACTCTAGCAATTGGGTGGTGCAATGGTGTAGCAATTGGTGGTGATGCCTCACAGCAAGAGGTTCGCCATTTTGATTCTTGACTGGAGTTCCTTCTGTGCAGAGTCTGCATGTCTTCCCTGAATTTGTGTGGATTTCCTCCAGGTGCTCCAATTTCCTCCCACATTCCAAAGACATCTGTCTGGAGCATTTCTCCCCAGACCAACTCTGAAAATGGGTTATGTATCAATTGGACTTTCTCAGTAAACAAATGTTAAATAAATAAATAAAAATAAATAAATAGTAGTTCTGTGCACTACTTTTTTATGTGGTTTTGAGGCATGCTATATAAAGTATCCTTGGTATCCAGTGGTCTCGCAATCACACATTTACAGAGTTATTCCTGGTGTCTAATGGTTCTCCTGTCTGTCCCATCCCACATCTTTAGAGTTATCCCCGGTGGCCAGTGATTCCACTGACCTTCATCTGACCCATTGTTGCGGACTTAGCTGATTAGTTTAAGAGTATATGGAAGTATGACTGTCACACTGACCCTCCTCTCCACATACCCCCCCCACACACACACGCACACACACACTCACCTAACCTGCTCTCTCACTAACCCCCTACTGTGACCTCCCAAACAAACACACACACACACACGCAGACATGCACACACACACACACACACACACACACACACACACACACACACACACACACACACACACACACACATTTATACATCCCCTTATATCACCTGACTACTAAACTCACCAGCATTCACCTCTGCTTTGATAGATGAAGTTGGTCTTTTCACTGTGTTCATTACAATGAGCAGCCAAGATTGGCTGTGCTACTTTATGCAGCTGAACAATTCTCTGACTCACTCTACTAGGAATATGTCTCACCACAGGTAGTTCTGGAGGTGAGCACTGAATAATTATCATATGCCTTCCCCTGGAATGCCTCATTAGCATCTAGGACTGCTGAGGAGACAGTCCACTATGGTGTTGCATATCTTCATGCAAAAACAACACAATAATGCTGTCTCTGAATGCAGAAATGGTACCATGTGGTGTATATATCGTGTACATCTCACAATAGCCTTTCTGAATTTGTGCCCACATTGTTCCTTTCCCTTAATACTGTGATGTCAGCCATGACACAATATTAAAGTAAGCTTCCATTATTCCCAGAATTAATCACAATCACATTTCATACATGAGTAATATAAATAACTCCCTGAACCAATAAGGCCAAACATATTACAGTCCCTGGGATTCAGTAAGGTTCTGTGCAGGAATTATTCCTGCATGGAAACGACTGTTTAAGAACAGCACGGCGGTGCTCCATGCATAGTAATGAAGGCAGGCTGCCTCTGCTCCTAAACAGACATGGAGCATGGATGAGTGCAGGGGGTGTGTCTGAGAGCAGAGCTCTCACAATACACATGCCCCTGCACTCAAGAATTGCTGTTTGGCAATTACAATGGGTAAGAATGCTCATGGGGGTAGCATACCTCCCAACTGTACAGATCTTCGCAGAATGTCCAGATTTTTTGCCCATAAAGTTGGCCTGTACCCCATGTGTCCCGGGAAACACTGGGGGATGATGTCAGGATTGAAGTCATTAAATAATGGCATACATTTGAGTTTCAGACACCAAATCTGTCAGAAATGTTATATTAAAACAAATCCTGTTACTTTAGCAACATACCTAAGTTTATAAGAGCAATATTTAAAATATGTCCCTAGTTGTACCTCATTTTGTCAAGCTTTGTCCAGATATGTTGTATGAAGAGTTTGAGAGGAATGGGGGGTGCTAGGATGTCCTCCAAATGTGCAGATGCATGCAGGAGTCCACAGCAATAAGTGTAATCTGTCCCTTCCTAGAGAAAATAACACTAGAGACATTTTTTTATCATGCAGATTAAATTTAACCATAGGTGCGCAGGTTTGCCCATTGCTTAGCTATGCATACGGTAGCTTAAATAGCACAAGAAGATAAATAGCAAGATACATTCATTTGAAGCAGTACTGCAATAGTGTAGTGGTCAGCGTGTTCACTTTGCGAGCAGTCATTCCCAGTTCGATCCTCCCGGTAGTAAATTCCATTTTCCATGTGAAAGCAATATATGAACATTTTTTTGCTGTATAACCTACTAAATAACATATATTTGTGAACTGGAGTAATGCATTAAGTGCAGATGTGAGGTGGCATTGTAATAATGTGGTAAAATCCATAGATAAACACAAGTGCACCATACAGTATATGTACACATGAATCAGGGATACAAATTAAGTTATAATGTGTAATGAATGATAAATCCATAGAGTGTCCAAATCTAGCACTTTTCCAAGACCCATGTTTCATTTCTTACTAAATTAGTGCTGGGGTAAGTGGGAGTAAGCACTTTTAAGCAGTAGTAAGCAGGTTTAAGCCTGTGTGCATGGGGGTAAGCAATGTGCACACAGGTTAAGCAATTTTGAAGCTACCTCTCTGTAAGCATATTTAAACAGAAGTTACCATTGCTTACTGTTGCACAAACCTACGCAAACCCACTTACAACTGCTTAAAAGTGCCTTAATCACTCTGTATCCAACAGCCCCTGTTCTGCCCAGCAACATAATAAACAAGTCTTGAACCCAATACCCTATACGCTATAGTCACAGCAGTTAACCAGTAAGCCATCACAGCTGTACATAAAATTGAGGTATACCCAAACAGATCCACACTATAGCAAAATCATAATTTACATGTGAAAGGAATCTATAAACAGTTTTATGTTGTTTAACCTACTACATAAGAGACTTCCCATACTCTGGAACAAACTACCTATCTCTATCAAACAAAGCTCCTCATTGGCATTCTTCAACAAAAAATCTTGATGACTGGATGGGAAATAGGAAATTCACCATGGGAATCACTTCTGTGGCTCTGCTCAACAGGGGCTCAGGAAAATAATTTTCTTGGGTGGCGAAATCCAGGGTACCTTTTTGGCTAGGCTTATATAGGCCCTAGGGCCAATAGCCTAGTACCTACCTATGAACCTATGAACCTATATGTGAACTGGAGTACTGCATTAAGTCCAGTTGTGAGGTGTCATTGTAATATAGTGGTGAAATCCCCCAATAAACATAAGTAACCCATACAGTGTACGTACACATGAATCATGGATACCAAACAAATATATAACATGTAATGAATGATAAATCAATGCCAAACAGCAAATAGTGTGCAAATTTGAAAACAAGCAATGCTAAGTATTGCACAACTCTGCTTACTAGGTGTAAGCAATGCGTAGCCCAGCTAAATCGATGTGCCCATTGGTATACCCCTTTAAGCAATGCCAACCTTAGGTAAGCAGGTTTGCCTCTACCTTAGCATTTTTAAAACCGTCCAATCACAACAAAGTGCAGGGAACCGGCCCTATTTAAACCCCACAGGTGGGAATACATCTCATAACTGGTTGCAGCTTTCTCTTGTATGCACAATGGCTAGTGTCGGAGAAAGAACACACTTCTGAGTGCAGCACTGGGGCATACAGGAGTCCAAAGTCATGACAGGACTCCTCGTAAAAGACCATGAAAAGAGACTGCTGCATGGCCAGTACCAGGGTTCCCAATATAAAGTGGAAGCCTGGTTCCATCTCGCCCATGATTTCACCAGTGCCACTGGCATCGCTCAAACTGGTGAGCAGGTCAGGCGTCACTATGCTGACCTGAAACAGAGGAAGAGGGAGCTCTTGGATCAGTGGATTCAAGAAGCTAGGCAGAGGGGTGATGTCCCAGCAGTGTGTAAGTACTCATTAAACTACCTGTTTAATAATTGCCAGCTCATGTATATTATGGATAGGTATGGCTAAATATTCTTCTTATGTCTTTGACAGCAGCAGCACAGCGGGCTGTGAATCAGGAAGCCCATGCCTGTAGGCTGCAGAGGCTGCATCGCGAGGCAGGTTAGTAACAATCTTGCATGTACTGTCATAAGAAATAAATCTAAAAGTAGTAGAAAGTTAATTGCCATTATAAAACCTGTATTATATATGGGATGTACTGAATAAACAAGACATTATGGCAGGAAGAGTCTCATATAGAGTTGTATGTAAACAAAAGGGTAACAGCCTGGCAATAAAGGTCTAACTCCTGGACTGCTTGTGTTTACTCTCGTATCATATGGTAATGTAGTGTCGTATTCTCTTAATAGTACTGTTGTATTAAGCACTGTTACCCGCACTGTGCTACATAAATAAAATGTGTAGGAATGTCTGTATATGACTGTTGTAATCACAAGGTCATACTGTACAACTAAGGGAGACTAAGATAGAAAACAGTGAGAAGATACACAACATAATCCAAATAGCACACTCAACTATTTTATTCTTAGCACACACAGCCATGGTTTGAATCCTGGGAGTGGTAGTAAGTTGTATGCAGAATCATACCCCTAAACTCTACAGACATTGTCAGAAAGTTCAGATAATTGGCTTAATTTTCCTGCCTGTCACCCTGTCACCCTGGCAAATTAGTGGGATGATCCCAGAAGCTTAGGCAGCAAATAATGACATACAACTGATTGTCAGACATCATAACCGTCAGAAATATATCTAAAAGAACAAACCTGTTACTCTAGCAACTCAACAAAATGTTAAGAGAGTAATATGCAAAGTATGTCCCATCTCTACCCCCATGTTGTGAAGCTATGACCAGAGTGTGTGCAGTAACAGAGTGAGACGTATGTGCATAATAATAACATTGAATCTGGTAATATGTGTGGCAACTTTCAGGTAGTGTTAACAAACATTCCCCTCCACAAGTCTGTCAGATAAGAAAACTGTGCCTGTAAATAAAAGATTGAAGTCCTGTACTGGTACTGTTTAGTCTGGTATTGTATGGGATTGTTAGTGTTGCAATTTCTCTGAATAATAATGTATTACTCATCATTGTAACCCACATTGTGCTACATAATAAAACTGTCTAAGAATCCCTGTATAAGAGTGTTGTAATTACAAGGTTAGATTGTAAAACCACGGGAGACTTAGAAATCAGAGAAGAGATACACAGCAATATCTACATAGCACACTCAACTGTGATGTACACTGTTTTACTTTTAGCAGACACAGCCATGGTTAGAATCCAGGGAGTGGCAGTAAGCTGTATGTAGAATCATACCCCTCAACTGTACAGATCTGTCCAGGATGTCCAGATAATTGACCCATATCTGCTGCCTGTTACACTGTTCCCCTGACATATCAGTGTGATGATCTCTGACATTTAGGCAGCAATGAATGGCATATACCTGACTGTCAGACCTGTAAATATTCAGAAAATGTATATGAAAACAAACTTGTCATTGTAGCAACTCACCAAAGATTTATGAGGGCAATTGCCAAAATATGTCCCAGTTTCATCTGCATGTTGTCAAGACTTGCCCAGAGTGTGAGTAATAAGAGATTGAGAGGTATATGCATAACATCAACCTGGAATCTAGGCATATGCATAGAAACAGTCAGGTAATGTTAACAAACAATACCTCCACATATATGCCAGGTAAGAGGTATATACTGCGGGTAAAACATAGTTCATATATATAGTTGTCTACAAACATACCATACATAAGGTCATAGGGTAGTGTAATAATACCTGTAAGGTACAGATTACAGCAGTGACTAAGAAATTATTGAGAAGTTGTTAATTGACATCTTCCTCTCCCCCCCACCATATCTGCAACAATAATCTAAATACACAACTCAATGGGTATGTGCACAATTAAATCTACTGTTGGGATATATGCCCTATTGTTTGATAAATATTGAAATTTGTTTCTATGCATGTGCCATGTTGAAATACTCCTGCCATAAATGTACCTACATGTCATTGTAATGGTCACTGTGGTTCCATATATGCATGCGTTCTGTTTGCTATGCAACTGTTCCATAGCTGGTGTTTTGGGTTAAAGGGAATATCTATGCATGCTGTTATACCTAATCCTGGAATGTTACAGTGGACCCACCTCTCTCACCTCATCTGGCCATGGCACCAGGCACCAACACATCTGGGGTCCACCCCGGGACCTCCTCATCCACTGGTCCTGCACCACCTTCGGGAGGAATTGCCTCACGGGATGGGCCCTCCCTGGGAGTGGGCACAGACAGGAAACTGTCACCTGTCAACAGGTCTGGGGTATGGTGTGTAGCGAGCTCTACAGGGAGGTCGGAGATCAGCTACACCAGCTTGAGGGCCTTGTGGCACATCTAGAGAGTCATCCTGCTCCTCCTACCCAGCAGCCACTACAGCCACCTTTGGGGTGGCAAAGGTGCAGTGGTGACTGCCCATGGGTGGGGACCTCAGTGCCACTGTTTCCATTTGGGGGCTCGTGAACTTCTGACTTCCAAACATCCTTCCCCATCCAAGGTGTTTACCCCCACATGTGTCATTTACCACCCCTGTATGCTGTCTTGTCTGCATTGTCTGTCTTCCTACCCAACCTACCTCTCCATATATACCTACTATCCCTCCCAATATCCCACTCTAACCTTAAAAAAGAAGGGCAATTTGTTCCCCCCAAAAAAATCTTGCCCCAAACATAGCTGTACATTTTTCACGTGTCCACTGGACACATATAATCTGGTCAAATTGGCTTCACAACATATCATTGTTGTCCTCACCCCTCTCTCAAAGGTATGAGTGTACAAATCTTCCTCTGAATCAGTATATATGCACAGATGTTGCTGTAGAAGAAATGGGCAGCTATGGACCTTCCCTACACCCATCCTGTACATCCCTAGCTATTTTCCCTACTGTCTTTTCCTCTTTGTGCCCCTTTTTCACCACTTTCATATTAATCCTTTTTCTTTTCTTTTAAAAAAATTAGCATAGGGGTAAGTGGGAGTAAGCACTTTTAAGCAGCAGTAAGCGGGTTTCATCCTGTTTGCATGGGGGTAAGCAATCGCTACACAGGATAAGCAATTTAGAGGCTAACTAAGTGTAAAAATATTTAACCGGAAATTAGCATTGCTTACCGTCATGCAAACCTGTGCAAACCCGCTTACAACTGCTTAAAAGTGCCTTAATCACTCTGTAGCCAACAGCCCTTGTTCTGCCCAGCAATAAAATAAACAGCTTTTGCAAGTCTCAAACGCAGAACCCTGCGCACCATAGCCAATATTATTGCCCACTAAGCCATATCAGATACGCACAACTCTGATGTTTTCACAAACATATCATCCAGCACAGTCATTCAACAGTACATAAAATGTATTTATATATGTAGATGTATGTGTGTATATATATATATATATATATACACGCATATATATATATATATATATATATATATATATATACATATACATCTATAGATACATATATATATATATATATATATATATATATATATATATATATATATATATATATATATATATATGTGTGTGTGTAAACAGATATATATATATATATATATATATATATATATATATATATATATATATATATATATATATATATATATATATATATATATATATATATATATATATATATATATATATATATATATATATGTATGTATGTATAGATATATAAGAGAACACAACAAATACATATATGACCAAAGGCACTGTTAATGGGGGTGAGGGGGCCCAATATAAATACCTCTTGTAATTATTGATATCATCACCTCCCCCACAGCCAAACAGATTACCTTGCAACACAATACCAACACTTGCAAGTCGCATACCCAGGACCTTACACAACATAGCCACAAAAAGTTAACTGTAATCCATCACACCTGTACGAAGTCAGGATGGTATCAATAACATATCATGCAGTACAGTCTGGGTACCGTAGGGAATGTACAATGTGTAAGCAGTAAACATTCCAATGATACATACACACACACACACACACACACACGTATATATGCAGATACATATATATATATATATATATATATATACATATATATATATATATATATATATATATACACATATATATATATATATATATATATATATATATATATATATATATATGTATATATATATATATATATATAGATATGTATGTATATACACATGCACACACATATAGATATATTACTACATATAGATATGTATAGGAAGGGGTGGCCACGGTGGTGCAGTGGTTAGCATTGTTGCCTCACAGTAAGAGTTTCTCCAGTTCAATCCTTGGCTGGGGTGCCTTCTGTGCGGAGTCTGCATGTCCTCCCTATGGTCGTGTGGGTTCCCTCCGGGTGCTCCGGTTTCCTTCCACATCCCAAAGACATGCAGTAGGTAGATTGGACACTCTAAATAGGCCTTAGGTGTGAGTGCGTGTGTGCGTGTGCTTTCTGTGGAAGGTCGGGTGCCAGGCTGGCAACTCGACACTGTAAAACTCCACTGCCAATCATGAGCGGACAGGTGATTCGCTGTGGCGACCCCTAACCGAGAAAAGCCGAAAGAAGAAGAAGATATATATAGGAAGATGCATATTTAGAGGGTGCACAGCATATTGAACAGCCAGTATTCCTACAGTTGCCATTCTTTAAAATGGACAGTGTATGATTCTCTCATACAAAAGACAATTATTGCATTAAACATATACCCACAGAGAAGTCAAAAGATATGACACCACACACAGGTTTGCAAAAATAAGAAATGTTTATTTGTGCTCTATTACAGTTGTATATGCCATGTCATATAGCTGTTAGGTGCTTGAAATACATACTAACTGAGTAATGCAACTCTCAAGCAAATCATTTTATACAGTAATCCGAAAGCATAACATATGTTGCTGTCCATGTCAAGGCCTTCAAGTAGTACAACAGTGAAGAAACACTGGGCCAGAGGATAGCAATCAATCAACAGTAAGCAATGCAGATGTAGGTAAGCAGCCTTCAATTACACTTCTGTACTTAACCCCTAGGGGGAAAAGAATTAAGTTCTCACAATGAAGATGTATCTGTTACACAACAATGCTTAATTTAAAGCATCACTATCACACTGACAAACAGAACAGTCTGTATGGCAGTAAGCATTAGCCCACCAATTTTCCTAAGGTGAAATGTATGAAAATGTGCAGCCATATACTTTAAGATGTCTTACAACTGATATCCCTCACATGTTGTAACAGCCTAGGTTATATATGGTGCATACCCCTCCCTCATAGAAAGACTTACAGGGGCATATAAGAGTGTTACATAGACTGACCTCTGGACTCCACAAGGGCACACACATTTTGTCCAGCTGTAGCCCACATATATATGGGCCCTACCCCAGAATATGTGTGGGGACCACAACATCACTGGAATGATGGCAGGAATGGCAGCACGACATAATCATAGGCCACTACTTAACAACCTCTAACTGCATGACATATGGACAAAGCCTGGTATATAGGTGGAGGACAGAGGCTGGAACACAGGGCCATATTTGCAATATTGTTGTTATACACTGAGAACGTTCCTGGTGTTACAGGATTGGTTGCAACATACCCTTAGTCAGGAATATGAGATCAGAAATACAAATGGATGTAGCTCTGTACTGATAGCACTCAACAAAGAGAATGCCAGTGATATATCTGAGACAAGACCTGTGTGGTGGGCAGACAAAACATAACAGTCAATCCTCTGGCCATCATGTGGATAGGCCCACAGTTGACAGCTATGCAGACAGACTACATTCCATGCTAAACAAATATGTGCACACAAACCCTGTAACACTAGTGGTATACAATGCATATAACAACACTACTCACACTGTCTGTAGGTCTGGAACCTTATACAAATATGTAGTTGGCCTGTGTCTGCAAGTCCTCTTGTAAGAGGAATTGCTACCTGTTGTCTGTAACACTGCTGGCCACACACAGGAATGATGTCCTCCATACAGGAAAGGTAAAGGGACCACACCCACATGATTTAGGAATTTATAGTAGTGGGTTGCCATGACAGTGATAATCAGAAGTACTACACAGCAGGCTGCATGCAGGTAGCAAGTGGTGGACACTGATTGGTGCAGAGGCCATCACCTGATTATGTGCATCACCTACAAAATCCATACTGCAATCTATTCAAAGCAGCTAAATCCATGTAGTTGAGACAGAGAGATAGAGAAATAAAAAAAAAACACACATCCATCCATCCAGTAAATATAAAATAGTTCAGAAACTGAATCTACAGAAATCCCAGGTTGACCAAGGGGACACAGCAAACTGTATCCAGAAGAGACGACATTCCCACAACATGTATGTGAAGCATATATGCATGTAACTGAATGTAGTACTTGGTCCATAATAGTGGGATAGGTGATGTGGAATGATTTATATGTGCCATCAGGAGTTGTTGTAATGATGTCCAGCTGAAGAACTGCTATGGACAATACTGTCTGTCCCTGTTGGCAGTGGGCCATACCTGTCAACTGTGCAAATCAGCACTGACTGACAAGATGTAAGCCATCATAGTGTGTGTTGTGTACTGCAAGACATGTATATTAGTGTGGCCAATAGCTGGTGGTGGAAGTAATGCCATTATGATGGATATGTGTATTTCAGAGCCCACCACTTGCAGAACAGTCATGTTAACGTGTTATGTAGCATGCACAAATTCTATAGGTGTGTAATAGTGTTACCTGCAATCTGTCCCTATATATATATACCCCCCCAATGTTAGGCTGTGTTTACATGTGAGACCTGTCTGTGTTGTAGCAAGGCAGAACAGTTGTTGAATGACAGTGCTGCATGATATGTGTGAGGGAACATCACACAAATCAATACACACATACATATAAAGCAGTACGTGAGTGCAAAATGGACCATTATGTCAGGTGTGAACCCCATGTTGGGAACACATTGCCCTTGTTTGTGAAGGTGGGATTGGTAATTTGGGGAAGGATAGTAGGTATATTTGGGGAGGTAGGTTGGGTTGGAAGACAGACAAGATAGCATACAGGGGCAGTATATGACACATGTGGTGGGTAAGCACCTTGGATGGGGAGTGTTGTCTTGGATATGGAAGCCCATGAGCCCCCATATGGAAACAATGGGACCAAGGTCCCCACCCATGGGCAGTCACAACACCATCTTCATGGCCCTGAAGGTGCCTGGGCTGGGGGCTGAGCACGAGGAGCATGCAGACCATGTGATTGTGTACTGAGGGCCCCAACGTGCTTTAGCACATCCCCCAAGTCTCTGTGGAGCTCCCTATGCACCAGACCCTGGACTTGACTTCAGGTGACAGGATCCTGTTTGTGTGTGCTCCCGGGGGGGGGGGGCAAACACCATTCCCTGAGGTGGTTCCACCTGAAGGTAATGCAGGACCAGTAGATAAGGAAGTCACAAGGTGTCCCAGATGTGATGTGGCCTGGTAACATGGCCAGATGAGGTGGGAGAGGTGATTCTGCTGGCAACTGTTTCCCAAACATGCTATTGTGTCACTGTTATAGAACTTATGTGGGTAGTAATAGTCCGCACATTCCAGGATTATGTCTAGCAGCATGCATAGATATCTTCATTAACACAAACCAACAAATGTGCAGCAGTTCCATAGCAAACAGAACACATGCATATATGGAACCATAGTGGCCCTTACAATGGCATGCAGGTGACGCTGTTTGTAACAGGCCACCAATGATAGTGTTTCAACATGGAACATGACTGCAAACACATAGCACAAATTGTTGTACTATACGATATAAGTCCCAACAGTAGGTTTGCTGTAAACATACCCACTGAGTTGTGTGATCAGATTGTTGTTGCAGATAGGGTGGGGGGGACAGAGATGTGTATTAACAGCTGTGATATCCTTGCAATATGAGGTCCTCAGACCTGCTTCCCTCTTTATGTCTTTCAGGCAATATGTCCAGGGAGAGACTGCCTATGTACACAGTGGAGGAGAATGATGTCATCATCACATACCTGGTGCAACACTACAACACCCTGTTTGGGCATACAGCCCATGATCTGCAGGAGAGGACCACCCTGTGGAACGATCTTGTCCACAGGGTAAATGATGTCAGCCTGCATAACTGCAGTTATGAGCAGGTAAGACATTGATGCACTGATCTACTCCGCCATGCCCATCAGCTTGCTGCTGTGGCTAGGGGAGACCAGCTTGCAACAGGGGGGGGTTCATGCCACCCAGCCCCCCAACACATGTTGAGGAGCACCTCGCCAGCCTTGGGGCACCTTCCCACCTGCAAACACAACACCCGGTGGAGAGCATATTGGAGGTGGTTGCTATCCACACAGTGGCAGAGGAGTGTGCAGGTAAGGCCACAGGGCCCATCAGTAGACCGCTGTTGCATATCCATCTGCATCTGAAGAGCTAGATCATGCATATGTGAGATTAAATATGTATAGTCTGTTGCTGCGTTGTAGTAATAAACAGATGTGCATAATCTTTAGTATTGTGGGTTTGTACTGCTGATGTACTGTAATGCTGCACCCATCCTGTACCAATGCCACAGGTGTGGCTACTGACATCACATCTCTCACGCAGTTATGTAGGTCCCTCTGGTATACCTCCGGGGTAGAAGCCTGTAGCTGGTGAGTATGGTGTTTGTTCAGGTTTGCTAATACACCGGTCATGTTATGGCTATGGTATATTCCATGTACTCATTTAACGCACCTACCCATAATGCATGCTGTACATGTTCACATATTGTTGCTGTTAACTGCACTGCATCACAGTGGTCACCATGGTAGGGTATCTGAAGGGTATGTAAGACTCCTGCAATATAACTAACAACCTGTCATTGCAAGATGTGTGCACAGAGATGAACATAATGGTGGGACAAATGGCCTACAGTAGGGACATATCTGAAACATCACCCTTATACAGTGCTACAACAGTGTATATATCACTATTACAAATGCAACTTTTACAGATCTACACTACGGCATATCAAAATATTGTATTCCACAACCCTTACAACCTGCAACGTGGTCCTAACATGAGCAATGAATGTGTAATATGGAATCCTATGTTAGGACAGCAAATATGGGGAATACATACCTTCACAAACACTTAAAGCATATGTGTGCATACACTCCAGATAACATATTGTGGAAGCAGCTTTTGAGGTACTGACAGCATGAATTTTCATAAGTATGGACCTTCCAGCAAATACAGGTCCTCAATGTCACACCAATAAATGGTCTACTGTCCGAGAAGATTGGCCATCAAATGTGCCCACTTACCTGCAACAGAGGCAGCCGTGGCTTGTGCACATCTTACAATCCATGGAATGGATCCCATACCCAACAGGTATCACCCAGGAGTTGGACATGTAGTTTTACCTCACCATTGAATATACCATGGCAAACAGTGCAGACAGTCATGCATGTGGTGAGGATGTATGGGACAGGATTAATGTAGAAAATAAACAGAGGCCATCCAAGACAGATGACAACACATGTTGCAAACTGGTCATACAGGCTGCTAGTAACATGCCACAACACTGAGGGAGTTACAGGAATGTCTAGCAAGTACTGGCTGTGCAGTACCTGTGTCAGCAATTGCCTGGACACTGCATAAGTGTGGCCCATGGGTTAGGGTAATCAGTTGGGAAAGTTGTACCATAGGAACCATCAGCCAGGCCTCTCTACATGTAGAGTATGCATAACAGCAAAGTTCCCCGAAAGGCATGCATTGCAATGTGTACTGGTGTACCAAGACCATGTTGGAAACCTACAGACAATATCAATTAAGATACATGTGCTGCACAACCAACACCTCACTCCACCTCAGGCCCACCATCCCAATCTGTACCTTGCCGGTACCAGTGTACACCTGTATGTTTTCCATTCATTAGCAGGGACTAGGCCACTACACATGGTGTTCAGTATTTGGGACACTGCAAAATGACACATGTGGTGGCCATAGTTGTCAACCATCTGTGAAATGACTGAGGGTAGGGAAGGGGTGTCATCATGAAACACATCAGTGCACTGAAGAAGTGATCTAATGGACTCTACAAATGGCTGTATCTGCACACAGTCAAGGTCAGGAACTTGGCAGACATAACCCTGACTCCACAGCAATAGTGACGGCACTGTGTGACCTCCTAGGGATGTGCACATGAGTTGACCTTGCAATCATGCAGAGTTGGGGGACATTTGTAGAGCAGAGTAACCAAATACTGGCAAATGCAGATGGCCCATGCTAGTATACCCCTGCCAGAAATAGTGACTGCTGTAGTACACATAACAGTAGGTGCAACAAACCATCATGATAAGGGCGTGCACACATATGCACCCACAAATTGTATGCATCTCAATCTGCATCTGCACAACTAGCACATTTGTTTCAGACTGCATTTGATTGCACAGGTCATATGTCACATATCAGGTTCATGTAATGTTAACATTTGCAGTAATGTGGCCCTATGGCATATCAATGAAGAGGGCACCATATCAGTAACTGTGTGTACACTCCCCATAGCCATGGTAAGGTTTGAAGGTTGTCAGTGTAATTGTATTTTATTGGCCATACATTCACTGCTGATGATGAGATCTGTAAATCAGATATCAGGCATTCACAAATGACATCTGTCCACATATCATCCCATGTATGTGTTGGACAAACACATAGGGGCTGTAAGCAGCAGCGCAAACATAATTGACACACATATACACATTCAGCAGTGGTGTGTACACCTGTGAGGTATGGTGCACAGTACATGCCAGATTGCCGAACAGGTGCACAGCAGTACTGTGCACATGGGTGCAGTGTGTTTCAGGGGAAGGGGCATCATGTACTAACACAACCCATGCACCGCAGAGATATATAATGTTGCTAGCAGGGATTGACTATAGCAGCACTACATGCTGTTGAGTGCCATATGTCATGCATGTTGACAGATGGGTAATGAGAGGTCTGTGTGTAATATCTTTGTGAAAACTCATCTGTAAGTGTGTGTGTTTGTGTGTGGGGGGGTTAATTTGTCTGTAAGTGCTATCTGATGGAGTGGAGGGGGTAATATATGTAGAATGCATGTGTGTATGTGTGTGTGTGTTTGTGCGTGTGCCCCTATATGCACATGTGTAAGTGTGGGGTTGTTCATACCTCTCAGCTTCCCTTTGAAATCGTGCAGTACATGGACATAGACAGACACATGAGACACCAGGAATACATTTCTGACATGTAATCTCGGGACAGCTGATACTATAATAAAGTCTGCAGCATGAAACATGCATTGGGAGGGAAACTAGTCACCAGGGATACTGTTTTAAGTGCAATCAGCAGAAAGGTGAAGAAATACCCACATATGCAGCACTAAATATGCATTGGGGAAATATTACTGTAGTCCACATAAAAAGTTAATAGAGCAACAGATCTTGCATATACTGAACAATAGTTATGCATGACACTCCAGATCGTGACATTATTGAGTGACTGTAGTAGCCCATAACATATGGGGGCCATGCTCAAGATATCTGGACAAAACCAGGGTGAACACTGGATGACATCAGGGAGTCTATGAAAAAGCAACTCCAATCAAGTTAAAGAGGTAATGGAGTAACAGGTCATGTTTTCAGATCATTTGTTTAAGCAATTAGAAAAATGATACGTGAATGATTGGTATTACTGACTGTAATTATTCAAG
Organism: Protopterus annectens; assembly: GCF_019279795.1. NCBI lineage: Eukaryota > Metazoa > Chordata > Ceratodontiformes > Protopteridae > Protopterus > Protopterus annectens. Next base: position 368,912,999 of record NC_056730.1, on the reverse strand, counting down.
ACTGATGCAGGATAGGGAACTTAAGAGAAAAAACTAGAGACATTCTGTAAACACAGGGACAGGTAAGTAGTATGGTAGAATGTCAGGGTGCATGTGTGTGTGTGTGTGTGTGTGTGTGTGTGTGTGTGTGTGTGTGTGTGTGTGTGTGTGCACTGCTAAGCAATTCTTGTTTTCTCCTCACAGTTGGCGAGGTGGGTCAGGGTCCCTCCTGTAGGCAATCTGATGTTGGTGTCCATACAGACACTGAAAATAATGATAGGTGTGTTGAGGCACAAGTGGAGTTGTCAGGAGCTTAAGCTGTACCATTGTTTGACATCCCCACTGCTATCCACCCCCATCCCCGCACACAGTCACAATGCCTATACATACCCCATCAGTAGTGGCCATAGCTGAGGGACAGTTGGCAGTTGGTGGCATGGGACAGGACAGTGTGGTATCTATGGTACTTGTGTCTGGACACAGCAGCCATAGCCGGATGTCCAGTGGGGTACCACATAGGCAGATGTACAGGGGTGCCCATTGGAGGGCTGCTGGTCATCGTGCTCCTGGTAGAAATGCCACATTTGGTACCACCAGACACATGTTTCAGGTCATCATGGAGGTGCATGCACATATGGAATGGTACACCAGACAGGGTCTGAGGCTGCAGAGGGCTACTCATTCAGCTATTGCTGACAACATCCGTGATCTTGCAGGTGCCATCTTTTATTTTTCAGAGGTCATGGATAGATGATTGGGTGAGATGGTGGGAATCCTCAACCATGGAATGTCTGTACTCAAGAATATGGTGGGAGTGGTGCAATGGCCAAGTGGATGTAGGCCAGCAACACCAACAGCTGGAGGTCAATGTGGATGTGCCAGAACACAAAGCCACTCCTGTAGAGGCAGTACCAGCCCCAGCACTGCAGGGGTGGTGGTGCCCACACCACAACACAGCAGGCCATGTGCATGTAGCCCTGGCCAGTCCCAGGAGGGACCCAGATCCAGTGGACATTTGTCATCATCAGGGGAGAGTACCATATCATGGCTTGTACCTGGTAGTGCCTGTGGAACCCCTGGCAGGCACAGTTCATGTGTCTATGGCAGGAGATGGTGAACTGCACACCCTGCCAGGTACGGTGTGCAGCTGTCCAACAAACATGTATATAGGGCAGCCACATGGCAGTTCTGTGTGCATGCATACTCACACACAATACAAACACATCTAGGGAAACCCCATACCTACACACACCACATCACCATGGCCAAATTAATAATTAAACCCCCTCACTCAAAACATGGTGTCAAACGTATGGCTCAGCCTAGGTCTCTGGCAAACCAACAACACACCCTGTGCATATGATGATACCTGTGCCAAATCCCTGTCATCCATAACATTGATGCAGGGACATGCTAATATGGTTCTGATGCACAGGGTGACTGCACTACAGTGTATCAATGTAATGCTGTGTAACATGTTATCAGCAGTAAAGTTTAATGCTTACATGTCAGGAAGTATTGCTGTCTGGCCATGATGCATTATAGCTGTTATTAACACTGAGTGATTGTGGTCTCCATAATGTATTCTGTTTGTGTTGTAGGTGTCCACATGTCAGCAGGAGGATGGTCTGCTGTTGTATCCTACAAGGGGCATGGCACTGTGCTGACACCTTGGCTGTGCCATATCCTGGGTACAGGTGAACACATGTCACAGGTCTGTATAACAGTTACTGCATGTGCCACATGGCTGATAGGTCTGGGGTGGTGTATATAAGTGAGTGCATGGTGGCTGATGTCAGCAGCTCTTCTACAGTGTACAATGGTAAGTGTACTGGGTGGTACACACCACATGTTTGTGTATAACACACACATAGGCTTTGATGTTGATGTAATACACAGAGAATACTGTATACATGGATGTATGTACCTGTGCAAGGAACCCATTGTAGCCTGTGTAATTCTACCAAGACAGAATAGGCACAACACATTGGGAAATAAGCAGTCCACTAGTTTAATGTTATTGACGATGGTACTGGCAGGGTATATGTCCCTTCCCCAATGTAGTGCAATCATCAACTCAGTAAACATAAGTGTGCTGGTGTGGGTGGCACAGCCCTATCCTTTGGAAGGTGAGAGGTGTTGTAGAACCACAGATAGTGTGATGGACAACTACGTAAGCTGTTAACATGAACTGTACATTATTACGGCCAGCTAAGCGAGGGGATAGACTCAACAGTAACTGCAATGATGGTGGCTGAGTCCACAAGAGCTACACCCAGCTATATATACCAACCCCAGTATCGCTGTACACCTATACAGAGGAGGAAAGGGCATTTACACATCTACCACTAGTTGTGATGGAATGTATTTCCACAGGATGATACCTGTGAAATGTTAGTATATGCCAGGCAGTTCTCGGACAGATGACCTCCTGGGACATGCATATTCTGCAAATGGAAGTAGATTCTGTCATGTACACATACACTTTTACTTGGCAATACTGGGACTAGAACCCCTACCTAGGTATGTAGTGCTACTGATGTGTGTAGCCTTACTTGCACACACCACACAGCTTTTAGGATGAGGTGTGTTCCAGGTTACATGAAGAACATCCTCGGGCCTGTACAGTATGGTAATGGGGGATGTGCTGGTTGTTTATGGACAGTACATAGTGTGACATACTGTCATATACACATTTACAAATACATCACAGTTAGACACACATCTGAGAAACCTGGGCTTATCAGTGCTAACTACCTTGTTAGTGTATCCAGTTTGTTACAGATAAGTTACACACAAGACATGCATAACTGGGCTGGATAGTGTTATCAGTTATCTGTATGGTTGATGGTGACAGTGGTCCCCATACAGTGGAACATGGGACATGTATCTGGGGTACCATGGTGTAAAGACAGTATACCCAGCACCCACACCCAACAGTGGATATTGTACGCACTGACACCCATGATAACACTCTGACATACCCACCATCACACATTGACCAGGACTGCAATACAACCCCTTGTCTATCCCAAGAGTGCTACAGGGATATGCACCTAATGCACATGCTACAGGGATACTAGGCTGATGCATTGTCATGGCTCTCCTAAGGTCAGCAACATCACTATCCTTAATACTGTGTGGCAAGGTATATTGTACTAGGTGAATGTGGCCTCAGAATGCTGTACCCTGTAAATATACCCACATGCACACATACACACACTTGCCAGAACTCAGTGGGTATCCCATGCCTATCAACCCATTTGTACAGCAGTGTTGTGCTGGTACTGAAAGCCCCAGGTTGCCCTTAGGGTGAAGACTGTAACAAGGTACATGTAATGAATGGTAAAGCAGCAGCCACATCTATCTATAGCAATGGGGGGTGCGGTGGATGTGAAAGGCCTCAGGGTATTTTCACCTACAGGTCTACAAACACACATACACTGATATTCTCAGTAATGCACACTACACATTTATCAGTACTGGGGTCCATTGGTGCAGGTGTTCATAGGTGTGTACCAGGCTATTGAAAGTGTAGGGGATGTGTGTACAGTGGTATCATGCCACCTGCCATGTGTCAGCAGGCCATCTATCAACAGATACCATGGGGTGATCCTCAGGGTGAAAGTTACATTCAACAGCCAATTATCTGGTTGCCTCTTGCAGAAGGTCAGTGAGATGCTCCAGTCGACATGTATGCAACATGTATTACATAACATGGTCAGTGTCTGTCTTGGAGACCTGTACCCAAGCATGTTCTGTTGACTGTGGTAGTGTGGTTGAGGTATCCATGGCATGTGGTGGGTGCTGGGTGTGGATTCCTAGCTGTGACATTCATAACCCAGCTGGGCAGACATGTCAGTGTCAGTCAAGCATAGATTGCCTGTAAGTAGCCAAGATGGATACCTGACATCTGCACATCTGCACAGAGGACAGACAGACATCAGCTAGCCAACTAGCTATGCATTAGGATGAATGTGTTGACAGACAGACATCTGGCACCGATAGGTATGCCATTACTACATGACAGCAGCCTTCACTGACATGTGCTATATGCAGAGTAGTCTACAGTTATTTTCCACATGTCAGATCAATATCCACTAGGAAATATTTAATGAGACACAGCACACCCACCAAGAACACAACAGTGAGGACTCAGAGTGCATCTTTGCATGCAGAGGTGTTTGGTTCCAGTACTACATTCTACAATCTACTCTTACATGGGAAAGCAGTATCAACAGTAGTACCATAATGATACACTACATGCCAGTGTGACTGCATATAACCTGGGATACTAACCATATATGTAACACATTCAAATGGAAAAAAGTGTTGTACAAGCCATATATACTCAGGTTTCCCAGACAGTAGACTCACACCCCTTGTTACTGTAATGACAGCACATAGACGCATGCTATGTACATGGCATTAAATGCACTTATTAAAGATGTTAATTTATCAGACCGGAATGTGAGCATTCGTTACCAGGGCTGAGCCATGCTTAGCAGTTTCAGCATTGCTGCAATATAAATGCTAAGCAGATTTGTGCACTGGTAAACGAAGCCTACAAGGTGTAAGTGCCTGGATGTTTAACCGTATGTTAGCAGTGCTTACCATCACACAAACCTGTGCAAACCCACTTAAAGCTGCTCAAAACTGCCTTAACCACTCTGTATCCAACAGCCTTTGTTCTGCCCAGCAACAAAATAAACAGCCCTTGCAGGTCTTGAATCCAGGACCCTGTACACTATAGTCACAGCAGTAAACCACTAAGCCATCACAGCTGTGAAGGCAAGTTGTTGTTTTTCTAATACATCTGTCAGTACACATGCTGAATAGTATTGAACTGCTATGACATCTACAATAGCATAGTACTTGTTATTGCTATTACTCTTGAATCACGTATGTTGTTATATCTAAATATACATGTATCAGATAAATACGGTGTGATACATCTGGAAAGGTATATACAACAGTCATTTTTACACATAACCAAGATATGGCTATATATATATATATATATATATATATATATATATATATATATATATATGTATGTATATATATATATATATATATATATATATATATATATATATATATATATATATATATATATACACATGCATATGTGTACATGTACATACACATATGTTCATATATATGACTTTATATACATCTGTATATTGCATTATATATATGGTCATATATAGAGCTATCTGTATATATATATATATATATATATATATATATGTGTGTGTGTGTGTGTGTGTGTATGTATATCATATATGTGTGTATATATATATATATATATATATATATATATATATATATATATATATATATATGTATATGCTGGTGTGAATGACCTGAGAGGTACCACCCTGGACTACATGAAAAGAGACATAGAGGAGCCCTCTGAGCATGTGGCCCAGGCCGGTATGACCCTGACCTTGAGTAGCATCTTACCCTCACCAGGAATGATGCCATAATATGAAGGCAAGATGATCAATTTCAACAATTGGCTTAAGTATTGGTGTCATTCAAATGGGATCCAATGCCTGTCAGCCTGGGATGACATGCTCGACAGGCCACGATGCTTCGCTAGGGACGGCTTGCACCTGTCACCCCTGGGCTTTTGGATATTGGCAAAGGCTCTTGCTACCCCCATAGTGCCTTTTTTAGGCAAGGCTCAAAAGACAAACCCACGTCCATAGGTATCACAAGGGATAAGAAACTAAGAGTAATGCTACTCAATGCCAGAAGTCTAAACCTCAAGATGCATGCACTCGAAACTCTCCTTAGCATGGAGAACATTGATATCTGTACAGTAACAGAAACCTGGTTCAAGGCTCCTGAGTGCACCCCAGCACTACCAGGTTATATCTCATACCATACTTTTCGGCCTCAAAACTTGGACCGAACCAGAAAAGGAGGGGGAGTATCAATATTTGTCAAAGATACCCACACCTCCAGGTTGGTGGCACAGCACGAAGCATCAGAGACTATCCATGTGCAACTAACAGTGGGTAAAACTGCCTTCCAGTTTATAGCCTGCTACAGACTACCCTCCCAAACCCAGGAACCCCACTCGGCCTTCCTGAGAACACTGGAAAATATGAAGGTCTCTCCAAACACCATTATATTGGGTGACTTCAACTACCCAAACATAGACTGGGAGCATTACTCTAGCTCCAACACCCTAGCTCAAAGGTTCCTAGAATTTATAAACTCATATGCTATGGAACAACTTGTTACCACTCCCACAAGAGGGGAAAACATACTGGACCTGATCATCACCAACATGGGGACTCTATGCTCCAGACAAGAAGTGTATCCCTCACTGGTAAGATCAGACCATAAACTAATCTCACTGGATATTCACATCCCGACCCCACCCCCTGCCCAGAAAACCACAGTGAAAAACTTCTCTAAAGCAAAGTTCACACTCCTCAAAATCGAGGTGGAATCCTTCAAAGCCTCCAGGCCTGTGGAAAATACGGCGCAGACCGCAGAATCCTTCATAAACGCATTCTATGAACACCTTCAGAAATGCATGGATCATGCAATCCCAAATAAAACCAAGACCCAATCCTCCAAAGGCAGACATCCTGTCTGGTGGACCCCAGCCATAAACAAACTATACAATAGAAGGAGGAAGCTACTACATGATAGAGCAAAATCCCAAAAAGGGAAGGCATCTCTGATCGGTATTAGCAAAAAACTACGGGCACTCATAAAATCGTCTAATGCCAGCTTTGAGAGAAAAATTGCACAGGACACTAAGGATAATCACAAGGCTTTCTTTAGTTATGTTAGGAACCTGGGTGGGAATTCCCAGATATGCTCAGAATTAGTCCAAAATGACAAAAAATACACCAAACCCACAGCCATTGCCAACATCCTAGCTGACAGGTTCAGCGCAAACCCCCCCCCCACCAAAAGGGCAAATATCTATCCCAGCAGAGTGCTGCCCCCCTGACATCTCAGATGCTCAGGTAAGAGCCGTCCTCTCCAAAGCAAAAAACACAGCATCAATGGGACCAGATGGTGTCCCGGGCTGCGTCCTACATGAACTCCAAGAAGAGCTAAACCCAAACATAAAACTACTGTCCAATCTCAGCCTTACCACAGGATATGTAGCCAAAGAGTGGCGTACAGCAACAGTGGTCCCTCTCCACAAAGGTGGTGCCTCAACGGATCCTGGAAACTATCGCCCCATAAGCCTGACTAGCTTGGTCTGCAAAGTTATGGAAAGGATCATCATGGACCTCATAAAAAAAGATATTGGGGACCTACAGACACTGGATCCTACCCAGTTCGGCCTTGTTAAGGGCAGATCCTGCCTCTTAAACCTGGTCGATTTCTTTGAAACAGTCACCAAGGCCATTGACGTGGGGAAGGTGGTCCACACAGCCTACCTGGACCTCGCAAAAGCCTTCGATACAATACCCCACTCAGGCATTATAGATAAGCTCACCAGCTTAAATATAAACCCCTATGTCACTAGATGGGTTGCAAACTGGCTCAAGGACAGAACCCACATGGTTAGAATTGCTGGAGCCATGTCAGACTCCAAACCAGTTACAAGTGGCGTCCCACAAGGCTCAGTCCTGGGACCTCTCCTGTTCGGTATATATTTCTCAGAGTTACAGGCCAACACGGAAGGACTGTGGCTGACCAAGTTCGCAGATGACTGCAAACTGGGCACTATAATCGACTCTCCAGCCGACACAAGCATCCTCCAAAAGGGCCTCATAGAAACAGACAACTGGTGCCAGAGCCATGGCCTCAAGCTAAATGCCAAAAAGTGTATAGTCATCCCCTTTGGCAAAAACAAAGTGCCCACAAATTACCACATAGGTGGTAATCCATTAAGTACAGAAAAAGTAATTAGGGACCTGGGGACCCAAGTTGATAGCAATCTCTCATTTGACAACCACGTGGCCAAAGTGGCTAGAGAAACATTTTATATAGCCCACCTAATCATGAAGGGATTCACATCTAGTTCAGGGGAGGTCATCGTACCTCTTTACTCATCCCTCATCAGGCCCATAATTGAGTACAATGCCCTTTTTGGGATGTACCTTACCAGACACCTGCTGCAACTGGAAAGACCCCAAAAGTACCTCACCAAGAGGATCAAAGGGCTCAAACAGATGCCATATGCTGCCCGGTTAAAGAAACTCCAGCTCTACTCAGTAGCATACCACCTGCTCAGAGGCGATCTGTGCCTGACGTATAAAGCCATGTCCAACCCGGAATTAATGGACATGCTGCACCTCAGAAAATCCAAATCCCATCGAGCTACGTGCTCGAGAGACTTGAACCTCAGCACTGAAATAAATAGTACATGCTGGAGGGACAGATTCATAACCCAGGGGCTCCCTTCAGTCTGGAATAAAATCCCAGTCCAGGTTAGGCAGAGTCCCTCATTGACTCTCTTCAAGAGGAATCTTAATGAGTGGATGGGGGATTGTAGGTTTACCCCGGGTATCACTTCTGTGTCACTGTTAGACAGAGGCACAGTATACTAACCTCGAAAAAGGGCATAGCAAAATTAATTTAAAATGGGTGGCGAAAGCCAAACACACTCTGGCTAGGCTTATAAATGCCCTAGGGCAGATAGCCTAGTATGAACTTCTGAACCTATGAATCTATATATATATATATATATATATATATATATATATATATATATATATATATATATTTATATATATATATGTATTATGTAGACATCTATAAATATATGTGCATATATATATATATATATATATATATATATATATATATATAGAGATATATATATATATATATATGTGTGTGTGTGTGTGTGTGTGTGTGTGTAGACATATATGTCTATATATATATATATATATATATATATATATATATATATATATATATATATATATATATATATATATATATATATATATATATATATATATGGTTCCCTATCAGAAGCCTGAAACACTATAAGCCTGAAAATCAAAATCCTGAAACCAAAAGCCTGAAAATTCAAAATCGAAAACCCAAAATCCTGAAACTCAAAATCCTGAAAACACAAAATGGACATACTGACGTCACTGGGGCTTTGCTATTGTTAGCCCTGTGGTGTTAGGTCATGCATTGGGTTCAGGTAAATGTCTTGTTGGTTTTCTGTTAGGTTAGGGCGGTTTAAGTGAGTTAGGGTTAGTGCGCAGGTTAGGCATGTATGCAATAGTGACAAATATTGGGGTTAGGGTTTACGTGAGTTAGGGTTAGCGGGTCAGGTGAGTGTGCGATAGTGACGGACCTTAGGGTTAGGGTTAGGGTCAGGGTCAGTTGGTAGATATTAGTGTCTTTATAGTGACATATTAGCATTATTTGTGTTTTCAGGATTTTGAGTTTCAGGATTTTGGGTTTTCGGATTTTGAATTTTCAGGCTTTTGGTTTCAGGATTTTGATTTTCAGGCTTATAGTGTTTCAGGCTTCTGATAGGGAACCATATATATATATATATATATATATCCATATATGTATGCATATATGTATATGTGTATATATATATATATATATATATATATATATATATATATATATATCTATAGATATATATATATATATATATATATATATATATATATATATATATATAGATAGATATACATATTTGTTTCACATATGTCTAGAACATGTAGTGGAGTCATACATCACATCAGTATCACCTCTTAGTTCAAGGGGATGTCATGTAAGTATTGCAGGCATAAATGTAGACTGTTGCTTCTGTAACAGGGGTTGTCTTAACAGAAAATGTGTGTGAGAATTCACATCAGATATTGACATGTACACCATCAGTTATTGACAGACATCCTAAGATCTTCATAGTACAGTACCACAGATATCACAGTAATGGTCCTGTGGAATACAGCAGAGATGTCACCAATAAATGTGGACAGTCTGACAAACTTGGGTCAGTCCAGAGGTATACACAAAACCCCTTAGTGCAAGATGTGTGGACCAAAACTGACAAAGTTGATGTTAACAGCCATGTAAATGGGTATATCACATAAATACTGGAATACATATGCTCACACAGTTGATGCATTCACACACTCCTTTCTGTCCTGACATATAATAACTGGAGAAGCAGAGGTCACAAGCCCATATACTACCCACTAGTTAGTGACATACTTCTGTACAGCATCCCACTGCTTTGTCAAAAATACACAACAGCTATTGTGGCCTGGCAGCAGTATATCTGACAAATATCTGGACATAACATCACACTGGGTAAGTACACTGAGCTGTTAGGCATGTCACAACGCATTGTGCAAACTACAGGCAGACTGCCACAACACTGGCCTACATGTTTTATGGGGGAATACACATGTACCTACAAATATAGCAGGCACTACAGGCATGTTACAGCATGGAGTAACAGACACCTGTGTGAAAGCGCATACCCACAACCAGTCTGAATACAGTCAGAGCCACATATGGTAAACATGCTTAATATTACAGTATATGGACTATATGATCAACATCATCCTCATATGTGCCACTCATACACTAACCCTACATATACTGGGCCAATACACAGTGTATTCCGATGCCTGACTGTAGTATGAGACATGCGGGTTTGGACCTACAAACATGCACTCTGATAGGGTACCAAACACTGGAGCAACATGCAACATCAGATAGAACAGGACCAAAACCAATGACATCTATCACAGTCTGTACACAGGCCAAGGTGTTAGAATGTGTTCAACAATATACTAAGGGTGAAAGTAACTTTGCTATAAATATGCAACTTAAATAAGGAATAAGATAAAGCTTGCTTAAATGTAGAAATAGCAATATGTGATTAGCATCCATACTAAATGATTATGGCTTAAAAATAAGGAACTTGCTTATGAGTGTATTACACACACATCAAGAAAGCTGACTTCTTACAGACTTGGCAAGAATGTAAAAAAAAACCCAGGATATATCAGAAAGAACCTAATCTGCTTTCTTTAACAGGACATGTGTTTATCCACAAGGCGTTTTCTTGAAAAATATGTTTTTCTAAGAAAGTTTAAAAATATGCTTTTCTAAGAAAGTTTATCCACAAGGCATTTCCTTAAAAATATGCTTTTCCTCTACTTATCAGCATTTGCACAAGAACAGATGTGTCAGCATTTGCGTCATCAAGGCAGTATCTTTCCAAAACCAAGAGGGTGTGTGTTTAACTAAAAAAAATATATATAAAGTCTGTATTAAATCCAGTTATGTTAGGGGTATGGTAGGGACACATTTGTCCTGAGGTAAATGTTATATCTCTCACATCATCTGTACTATATGAGAGGTGCGCTAGCCTGCATTCGAACTCAGAGGGAGTGGTAAGCCCTGCAGAGGGTTACTTCAGTCAAATTGCAGTAACTAACATTTGTGCGTATGTCTGACTCTTAAACAGAAATACTCCAGTTTATGCAGCTTGCAGCAGTACAGTTTTTTTCAGATGTCTGATTGAGCCTGAAGTCTGGGACAGTTGCAGTGTCATAAATTCTCCAAGAAAATGTGGACATCTACTTACACAGCTGTCCGCTGCCTTCTGTGCTTCACCAGCTTCTCAAGTGACTTTGAAAAATTTCCAGCCATTTGCAATAACAGCCTGATCACCTGTTTTCTTGCTCACTGGTAAGACTTTTTTTTTACGTCACATTTTTTAGTATGGATGCTATAAGACAGAATTCCAGCAAATGTAAGTCAAGTTTTACTCTTAATGTCACAGAACAACCAGATAAAATATGGAGTAAATTGCAATGTTGGTATTCACAACACATTAGTAAGTGTAAAAACCTTCTTAGGGCAGGTTGACATACAGGCGTTATGTAAGTGGATTGTAACATTTGATTGGTATTTGCAACAAAAAAATGAAGTATATCATAGTAAATGTTTATTGTGTGATTCAAGAGAAACTGCATTTTGTGTATTATGCCATAAGAAAGTATTGCATGATATTGCTAAAAAATTAAACTGTGAAGACAGATCTGTTCCTGATATAGAATTCACTAAGGCTAAAGAGTTTTCATTATATCCAGATGTAAAGCAGTTATGTCCTGTCAGTACATTAATCTATGAATTACAACAGCAGTCAGATCTGTTATTGACAGAGTCCCCTGTAGATCTTGTAACTCCCTTTAAAAATTATGTACAAGCATGGAATGATGCCACAGCTACACATACAGATGAGGACAGAAACAAAGCTTATGATACATTAACAGAAGAATTTAATAAATTTTTAAAAGAAAAACAAAGTAAGTTTAAAAAGTTCAGAAATGACATCCAAGATCTCTGTCAAATGTGCATAGGAGCCCTGCAGTCAACAGAGGAATCTAATAACAGGTATCATACCTCCCTTAAACAGTTACAGGTAGAAATGACAGACCTTAAACAGCGTCTGAAAGAAAAGGAAGAAGAATTTGATGAATTAACAGAGAATAACCTCCAAAATACTGTTTTGATATCCCAGCTTAAGGAAGAGTTAAAAAACACAAAACCAGTCCAAATTATAGAACAAGGACAGGGAACCACTACAGATTTATATTCACAGTCTAGGTTATTACAGAGTTTACCACAGTGGAATGATAAAAAAAGTAATATTTTATAACATGCTTGCATTTGAAGAATAGGTGGCATATACAGCAGGATCTGATATTTGGACAGATGCATTACTTAGATGTTACTGGATTTTCATTCCCAAATGTTTTAAAACTTTCATTCAATTAAAACAAGATGATTATCAGTTAAACACTAAAGTAGGACGTATGACAGCCATTTTAATGGCATTTACACAAGGGCAGCCTCTCACAGCCAAATTATTAGATAATTTTAAAATTACTATCATAGATAAATTAATGGAACAAAGTGAACATTTTAGACTTGCCTTTCAAATCATATATCAAAAAACAGACAGAGATATGGGAAACAGAGAAATACAAAAACAGCTAATACATTGTTTCTTAGAATAAGTCAAAGGGATTCCAGGGAATATTAAATGTATCTATGAAGAAAATTCTGATACCCTCACTGATTTGGTACAAAAACTAATGAGGGGACGGACTATGGCTGATGATGGGACATTATACTCACACCATATCTTCGCATTTGAAGATAATAGTGAGCCATTTGAAATAATTGGTGAGGTAAAAAATAGGGGAAGGCAAAGATGGTGTGACCAAACACTAGCAAGAAGAGCTGCGTCAGCACCACCAGCTCCTGCCTCTATGTCTGTAGTACCAGGATCAAGCACAGATAATAAATAAAATACACCAACATGCTTCTTTTGTAAAAAATAGGACATGTTAAGCACATTTGTGATCATTACAAAGCCTGGTGTAAAAAGCAGGAAGAACAGGGGGTGTTTCCAAAAAGAGAGCAAAAAAAATTACAAGAAAAGTCAGAAAAGCAAGATTATGTACAAAAACCTTACAAAATTGGTAAAGACAATTATAAGAGCCAACAATATACAGAAAAAGGGGAAATATGCCCTGTAGATTTTCAAATAGTTTCACCTATAAATCCAAAACATTTGATAGAACATGCAGAAGGAATAGCTAGGCAACAGTTAAAAAAAGAGATTGAAAAACCTAAATATGTAGATCATTCAGACACAGAGGAAGATGACAAACATGAGGTGTATAATATTGCATTTGATAATAAAGGAGAGGATGAGTGGATTTCTTTACAATAGGGATGTGTCCCCCTACTCTGGTATCTTTCCTGACTACCTTTAAAAAGGGTCGAGATGGACGACCACTGATTGATATTTGGGTAGAGGGGTCATTGTGGAAAAATGTCTTAATAGACACAGGAGCAGCAGTATCTGTCACAAACAGACAGTTACCAGCAAATCCTATAAAAAGTTTGCATTTCAGCATTTAATGGCACAGGATGCTATGCAGTGAGTAGCTAAAATGTGGACATAAAGTTTAGTCAAGAGGGACAAACATGGAAGGGTGCATTTTTAATGCATCTATCTTGCACAAATACCATTATTGGTATGAACATTCTAGGGCCTTTGGGCATAGTAATTGATTTACCTAATGACATTCTATGGATGGGAGATAACCAACACAGAGAGGAAGAGCAAAGTACAGGTTGCTATGCAATCTCTCTACCTGACAAACCTGAAAAACCTACAGGCTATGTAAATACAGATAGTGAGGATGTCTGGAAGCATCTACAACAGCAATTCCCAAATCTGTGGTCCAAGGGTCCCAGTGATTGTGGGAAACTAGAAAGTCCAGTATGTGATCAGGACCATATACCGCCTTTTCAAAAACAATATCCTATTCCTAGGGAAGTAGAAGAACATATGGAAAAATGTATTGCAGAATGGGAAAAAAATGGATTATACAAAAAGGCAACAGTCCTACAAATTCACCAATCTCGACAGTTAAGAAAAAAGATGGTAGTTATCGTCTTGTTATTGATTTACGGAAGGTTAATCAACATACTACTCCTAGAGCACATTTGATTCCAGGAGTCTCAGAGTTGGCTGCACATATTAAGCCACAAAGTAAGTGGTTTACAGTAATAGATTTAGCAAATGTTTTTTTTTTTTTTTTTTTGCAGTACCACTCAGGAAAAAAGATTGGCCAAGATTTGCCTTTACATTTAAAAACCAGCAATATGCCATGACAAGGTTACCACAAGGGTTTCAAAATAGTCCAGTTATTTTTCATCAGACAGTAGGATCCATTCTACAATATTTGGAAAAGGATGATTCAGTAATATATTACAATGATGATATTTTAATTCAGTCAGAAACAGTAGAGGAGCATGTATGGCTTCTTAAGAGAGATTTTCATACTCTACAGCAAGCAGGGTTTAAGGTTCATTCAGTTTATGCCACAAGAAGTCAAGTTTCTAGGTACTATTATACAATCTACAGGAAGGTCTCCTTGCCCTATACGTGTACAAGGCATTTTACAAATGGAAAAGCCACTGACTATAGCAGATTTACATAAATTCATGGGAATCATGAATTACAATAGGGAATTTATAGAAGATTATGCAGCCGTGGCTGCTCCCCTATACAAAATGTTACAAGAACAAAAGAACCCCACCTTTTTAGAGTGGGGATCTCATGATGAGGAGGCATTTTCACAAATAAAAGTAAAACTAGCACAAGCTACAGAATTAATAGCACCTACACCAAGGCTACCATTTGTGCTACAAGCAGCAGCAGGAAAAACACTGTCTGTGGTACTACTACAGGAATGGCCACATGGTAACGACAACAGAATGGGAAAAACATTACGCCCAGTCACTTTCTTTAGCAGGAAGATGACTCCAGTGGAACTGGGCTACCATCCATGTATACAGCAATTATTAGCCATTTACTGGGATATTAAACAAACTGAATATTTGACCGTATTTTCCAGCATTATAGTACAAACACCACATCAAGCAGTAAAAGCTCTGATAGACAATTTTGAAATGAATAAAATTACAGATGGTATTAGTCAGGCAGTCTTTGCAAAATGGATGGCACTTTTTGGAATGAAAACTATTACTATACAGACAGGGGACAAATACTATTTGTCAAACCACATGGGATATGAAGGAAAACAGCATAACTGTTTAGAAAAAAATAATGTCACCTGATATGCAATTTTTAGTATCTGATTTTGATCACTTTAAGTCATCCATCTTTGTGGATGGAGCACGATATTGGGACCAAGGTAGATACTGGACAGGATTTGCCATAGTTCCAGAGAATCCACAACTGGGTTCTCCTGAACTAATCAAGTTACCAGGGCATATGTCAGCTCAAAGAGCAGAACTGGAGGCAGTTTTGTATGTGCTAAAGTGTTGCAATCCTGTTAAATTTCTTTCAGATAGTGCTTACGTAGTAAATTCTTTAAGACTGCATATGGAAACCTGGTTAAGGCGAGGATTTGTGGATAGTGTAGGTTAACCATTACGGCATGCTGAAGTATTAAAATATATATATAAAGTTATAACAATGTCAAAACAACAAGGACAGTATAGCATTTTAAAAGTAAAAGCACATCAAAAGCCAACCAGTGAAACTTACAAGTTAAATGTGTTAGCTGATACTTTAGCAAAACAAGCAGCACAAAATGGAAAAGAACTTTCAGAATATGAGTATGCCAGTGTAGAAGTTGGTGTTTTAAAAAAGTTAGATGAAGAGTCAATAGAAAAAGACCTTGTAAATATACAAAAACAACAGGGCTTAAAAGAAGAAACTGATCAATGCAAATTAGCAGGCATACCACCAAAGGAGTACTATGCATACACCACTTCCAAAGGGTTACAGTTGCCATATGTACCATTTCAGTTGGCACGCCAGTTGGTCAAGTTAAATCACCAAATATTGGGCCATATAGGAACTGATAAGTTATGGGCAGTTGTAAAAGAAAAGTATTGGAACCCAAATTTTAAAAAGATTTGCAAGCTGATTGTAGAAGAATGTTTAATCTGTCTGCAGGTAAATGATAAAAGCAAAAGGCCTCAGTTACATCGAATACAGCCAGTGGATGGGCCATGGCATGCAGTTCAAATAGATTATGCAAGTCCATTACCAACAACAAAGGGAGGTTACAGGTATCTACTAGTAGTAGTGGACGTCTTTTCAAAATGGGTAGAAGCAATTCCTACCAAAACCATGACGGCAAAGGCAACAGCAGAAGCCTTATGGAAAAATATTTTCTGTCATTGGGGATGGCCATGGGGTCATAGAGTCAGACAATGGCCCACAGTTTGTTAGTGATCTCATTAAACAAATGTGTAATTTGTTAGGCATACAGCAAAGGTTTCATGTACCATACCATCCACAATCTAATGGCATTGTAGAACATATGAACCGGACGTTAAAAGAACGTCCAAAAAAGGCATGCTTGGAAAAGGGCAATACATGGGTACATCATCTGCCTGGTATTTTAATGGGTATTCGAGCAACACCAAACAGCATAACAGGTATTTCCCCATATGAAATAATGACAGGCCATAAAATGCCTATACAATTACCATTTGACTTAGATTTACCTAATGGTAGGCCCATGCTAGAAATCAGCAAACATCAGGAATGGCTAAAACAACTTACTAGTATATGTGACTATAATGCAAGGGAGCAAGCGTTCCATCTATGGAAAAAGGTGCCAATATTACCAGCTGAAGAAAACCTTCTCTGTGGAACCAAAATATTGGTAAAAACATTCCAAATGGAAGGACCGTGGGCTAGCAATTGGCAAGGCCCTTTTAAACTAGTGGAACAAATTGGACAATTAGTGTACAAAATCAAAGGAAAAAAGAAAAAACAGAACAATGTTAGTACTTAAAGATCAACTAAGAATGATCAAAAATAGTGAGCAATGAAAATCTGATTAAATGTATTCTCTTGTAGTTTCCAACAGACAAAATCATAATGAAATTGACATGGTTTAAAGTGCATCCTTTTGGAAATTCAGTTTTGGATGACCAAAGGCAAAATGATTCAGCAATGGAATTTCTATTTAAAGGATGTTTTTTTAAATTGATAATAGCTACTATACCAACTATTATTGTATTGCTTAGTATAAAATTGTACTTACAACCTGTAAATCAAACTGTAAAGTTACATAAGAGAGAGAGTAAAGAAATGTGGAAAAATTAACAAGATTGGCCACCATCTTATAACACTTTTTTAGCAAGACAATGTTGGTATGCAAAAAGCATGAATGTTTCTAATTGTTGAGTATGTAGTTTAATACCAAAAATAACAGGGGTAATGCCTCTAATACCTATACCACTAAATTCTCTTAGTAGTTGGAGAGTACTAATAAATGAAACAGGAGATCAAATCATAAATGTACAATTACGTAAAGCAAGAGTACAGTTATCTGCTATAGTGCAGGGAATCGCATGTTTTCAACAAAATGGAACTGTTCCAGTGGGTAATAGCAATTGTATTCAAACAATTGAAATGATAAATTTTCACAACCACATACCAGTACATGGAGAATTTTCTCATGGTTTTCCTGTTTTAATACCAATTAAGGGTCAGTTAATATTAAGTGACACAGCAGTATTTCATTTTTCACAAAATGATAAAAACGAGTGTAAAACCAATATTACATGCTGGCAAAGTAAAACAGATAAAAACTTTACAGTTGTACATGATAAAACTCTTACTATGGGGTAAGTAAATGGCAGTCTGGTGAATAGCAGTGTTGCTCTATCAGATGGGTTATATTACATCTGTGGTAAATATGCTTATAAATGGTTACCAAAGGGATGGGATGGCACCTGTTATATAGGATTAGTGGTACCAGCAATGCATCATGTAAAAGAGTTACCAAAAGGAAGCATTAGAAATGCAAAAAAGAAAATGGCTATATTACCTGTGATTGAAAGTCCAGAAAATCCAGTAGACACCTTAGATATATCACATATATATCATCAAAATCTTGATTATATTAAATTAAAAGATATGGATTTAGGGGATGATGTAATCTCTGGAGCAGGTATTTTCCCTTGGTATGGGGCTGCAATAGCCATCTGGGAGCTGAGAAAACTATCTAAACAAGTTGAGGTATTGGCAAATGCCACTTTCAATGCAGTCCTTGACATTACTGTCGAAATGACAGGAATACGAACTATGGTTTTGCAAAATTGAATGGCATTAAATTACATATTAGCATCCCAAGGGGGTACATGTGCTTTAATAGGAGAACAATGTTGTACATTTATTCCAGATAAAACAGAATCTGTAAAAGCACATTTAGAAGTGATTGCACAAGTGTCTCAACATACTAGAAAAAATTGGAATGATGATTGGAGTGAATGGTTTAGTAATCTATTTACAGGATGGACAGGAAAAATCACTGTATTTTTAATTTATTTTATTGTTATTGTAATGCTTGGTTGCATATTATTTAAATGTATTAAAATCTGCTTATCAAAAGCTAGTCAAGTTACTGTTGTTAATTGTCATAATGAAAAGGTATTTTCAAATAATGCTGAATTTATTTCCCTGGTTTAAAATAAAAAAGAAGGAATTATTAGAATGTGTTCAACAATATACTAAGGTTGAAAGTAACTTTGCTATAAATATGCAACCTAAATAAGGAACAAGATAAAGCTTGCTTAAATGTAGAAATAGAGTTTAGCAATATGTGATTGGCATCCATACTAAATGATTATGGCTTACAAATAAGGAACTTGCTTATGAGTGAATTACACACACATCAAGAAAGTTGACTTCTTACAGACTTGGCAAGAATGTAAAAAAAACAGGATATATCAGAAAAAACCTAATCTGCTTTCTTTAACAGGACATGTGTTTATCCACAAGGCATTTTATTGAAAAATATGTTTTTCTAAGAAAGTTTAAAAATATGCTTTTCTAAGAAAGTTTATCCACAAGGCGTTTCCTTAAAAATATGCTTTTCTCCACTTAGCATTTGCACAAGAACAGATGTGTCAGCATTTGCGTCATCAAGGCATTATCTTTCCAAAACTAAGAGGGTGTGTGTTTAACTAAAAAAATATATATATAAAATCTGTATTACATCCAGTTATGTTAGGGGTATGGTAGGGACACATTTGTCCTGAGGTAAATGTTATATCTCTCACATCATCTGTACTATATGAGAAGTAAAGTAGAACATTTCCTGAAGCTGTAACAGAAGTACATGTGGTTTATTATAAAGGTTATTTGTTACTGCTCTTAAAGACAGGTGCTGCAAAATATATTCTCTCATCAGTGTATATTCTGCAAGTTTCTATATGCAACAGGCTGTGAATGCAACTATAACCAGACTTTGATTTCATCAGAATCCATCCAGCAAGACTGAGTGTCTTAAGAAGACTTCAAATTCACAGTAAGTATCAGAGTAACAGTACTGTGCTTTAGCACCTTAAAATTAATTTTTCAGAAGGTACATATACACAATACACACTCTGTCGACAATCAGCATAAGTACACAGACCTCACTACTATACACACTACAACATAGTGTCCATGTTTTATCCTCAAAGATAATCCCTACTATACATAACATGTCTAGCAGTCTGATATCTCAGTGGCTTGTTATCAGGTATGATGTCAATAAATAATGGTATACTGAAAATATGAACCTCTTACTGCATGACATATGTACAAATGTTGATGGGGTTGTGGCTGGAGGCACAAACACAGAGCCAATATTGACATGCTGCTGTGGTAACCTTATACATTTACTGGTGTAACAGGGTTTGTTGTGACATATATCTTCTGAAGGACATGAAGTCAGTGACTCTCATGGCTGTCACCATGTACTGACTGCAGTCCTCAGACTATGCTTCTGCATTTCTAAAGATAGGTCATCTGTGAGCAACACAACACACGTAAGACTCCAAACACTGGCCAGTATGCAGATAGCCCTACAGGTGGGAGTTTCCTCAACCACATAACACTGTCATGACAGGTATTAAATCATGTAGACCAGCCATATCCTCACAAACCCTGTTAAACCAACATTATTTCAAATGTAAATGAGCAAGACTTACATTCTGTACTCATGTCTGGAACATCCCCCTCCTGTTTGTTGACCTGTCTCCACAGTGTATGTTGTAAGAGGTATATCCCACTACCCCCTGTGCTGCTGTTTGCCAAACACCGACATGGAGTACTGCTTACAGTGAATGAAAAGGGTCAACACCCACATGATGTACCTAGTGATAGGAGTGTGTTTCCATGCAATTGGTTATGGGAATGTTGCCACAGCTGTTCCACATGCAATCAGCTAGTGGGGGACTGAAATTCATGCACAGGCCATCAGCTGATCATGAGCATCACTTACAAAACACAAGCTGCTGCCTAAGCAAAGCAGGTGTACTTCTCCATATCCACCAGAGAGGAATTGAGAGAGAGAGAGACAGACAGACAGAGACAAAGTAAGAAAGGAAGGGGGTAGGATAGTAAACGCTAGGCATGTTTGTGTCACATACTTACCAGCATAGAGTTTCACCCCCCTGCCTATGTATTGCTATTACATTTATATCTAGTTATTGCATGTGCCACAGAGCTTATATGTTACAGAGCTGTCCAAAGGTATATTTGAAGGTGAGTGACATCAGCAACAGTGATAAAGGAGGGATAAGGTAGGTGTAGTACATGTTCCTGTCCACAAAAGCAGGTGTCAAAGATGACACAGCCACAGTCTTTCAGGGACTCACACATATTATCACAGTTGGCAGGGTCAGGATTAGACTTCCTAAATTACTTGTTTGCTGCACTCACTACAGTATTACTCAGGTATCACATGTACCACAAAGGTTATCAGGCTGATATATGGGCAAAGGATATGTCAAGGTGACTGACATCAGAACGCATGCTTCAGTAGGGCAATGGGAGGTGTAGTGAATGTGAATGGCTTCCAAATTATTAATCTCCACACACACACAGACACAGGTTTGCCAGTACTGACATGCATGGGTTCATTGCTTCATAGGTGTGTAGTGATTGACTGTGCCAGAATGCTGTACAAGGATAGGCAAAGGGTATACCTTGGCATCAGGGCACATGACAATGGTCTGCAGTGTAGCTTAGGGGTGTAGTCTCTGGATTGGCCCACACAAGTGGGTATTGTATTCAACATCCAGCCATCTCGGTTACTATTGTGGGTGGCCAGTGTTGTGCAATGCTTGCCATGTATGTGTTCTATATTCCATAATATGGACAGTGTATGAGATGTGCACATGTCCCACATGCATGTTCTGTGACATGTGGAAGTGTACCTGGGGTGTCTGGGGCATGTTATGTGGACAGATTGTTATCATCTGATGTGGCATTCATCACCTCATGTGGTGAGAACTGGCAATGGAACTCAGGTTGATCCTGCACCTACACTGACAGCATGATACAGGTATTCACTGGTGTTAGTGGCATCTGTACATAAAGGCCATGTGTATAAGGCATGCTATTTCCTTTGTGGGTTACATTTGCTGATTCTACAGTTGTTGAAGGCCTCCAGTGGGGAACATAGCAAAGGACCACTGTAGCAATTATTTGCCTATTGTATGGATGGAACAGGTTGCCATGTCCTCTGTAGCCCACTGCAATCACACCATGGTTACTATCTGTGGGCAATGTGCAGGGAACTACCAGCACGGTGGTTGTTGCCTAGCCAAGTGTGTTTGGGTATGATACATGGATGGACAGTGTTCTCTGGATAATACAAGGGTTGCCTATATTGTTCCCCAATCCATAATGTCACATGTAGGGGTATGGATTGTCTACACCAGCCTCTCTGCTGTTTGACATCTGTTGCCCTTGTAAGGTGGACATTGTGACATATAATAGGTCCTCCATAAAAGAACTATGCAAAACCCACCCCACAATGAGTCCTGTTATTACACAATCAGAGCTAAATGTTTGGGATTAGAGCTCCTACCTAACTAGTACATCACACTATAGCATTACACAGTTATTACACACTCCACAGAGCTTAGAGAGCTACTCCTTCACCAAAGGTGTATTTCAAGGTGAATGACATCAGCAGGTTTGCCAAAGTAGGGTAATGGAAAGTGTAGTGACTGTGAATGGCCTCAAAAGCATTGATCCCGCCACAGACAAACACACACACACACACACACACACACACACACACACACACACACACACACACACACACACACACACACACACACACACACAGAGTTTCACAGTTGCCATGTTTGGGAGTAGAACTTCTACCTAACTAGTACATCACACTACAGCATTACACAGTTATAGCACATGCCATGGAGCTTACAGGGCTGCTCCTTCATCAAAGGTGTATTTCAAGGTGAATGACATCAGCAAGCTTGTCAAAGTAGGGCAATGGAAAGTGTAGTGACTGTGAATGGCTTCAAAAGCATTGGTCCCTACACAAATATACACACAGAGTCTCACAGTTGCCACATCTGGGATTAGAACTTCTACTTAACTAGTACATAACACTATAGCATTACACAGTTATAGCATGCACCACGGAGCTTTTATGGGCACTCCTTCCCCAAAGGTGTATTTCAAGGTGAATGATATCAGCAGGCTTGCCAAAGTAGGGCGATGGAAGGTATAGTGACTGTGAATGGCCACAAAAGCATTGATCCCTACACAGACAATCATGCACACATGCACAGAGTTCACAGTTGCTACGTCTGGGATTAGAACTCCTACTTAACTAGTACATCACACTATAGCATTACACGGTTATAGCACATGCCACAGAGCTTATAGGGCTATTCATTCCCCAAAGGTGTATTTCAAGGTGAATAGGGCTACTCATTCCCCAAAGGTGTATTTCAAGGTGAATGTTTGTATGTCTGGGCCCACATTCATGCCATGTCCATCTTTTAGATGGTGACAGATATTACAGCCGAACAATTAGTATGGATTACTGCTGGAATAATGTGTCTTGCTGGGATGCATTGTGTTTGGTGCTGCAGTTGTGAGAAATTGGCCATGTCATCAACAGTACTGGCCATTGGCCACCAGGACACAAACCACCATGCCTACATGCTGACCACTTTCACACAATATACAACACACACCAACCTAACACACACAGCCCTGCATATTGTACACATGCTACAATCTATCCTGCTACTTTGGCCAGCTAAGACATTCTGTGCTCCACTGTCATTATACCTACACATACATGTTACTACATTTCTACATAGGATTGTGGGGGGGGGGGCACACCTGACAACTGTACACATTTGCTATGACTGTACTGGTATTTCAGGTACTCCATTTCATTCTGCATTCTGACCTATCATGCAAATTAGAGGCATATCAGTGTATTACAGTTCTTAGGTTTTATTGACCTACATTTAAGTTTCAGACTTCTTACCCTACCAAACTAACATCCCACTGCCTGACCTGTTGTAGTCTGTCTGTGTAGGTCTGGAGGGGGGATGTTCTCCATAGCCATCAATCAGAGGCCTTGTCAGAGCCTTTCTTTGTGTTTGTCTACACCTGTCCTGCTGGCTGAGACTGTTGGGTATGTGAGTCTCACTGACATGCATGTGTGTGTCCGATGGACACACATTTGGCCCACCACATGCCCTGCAGTGGGTTTTGTCACCTCGTGTAGTACTGCCTACTATCTTGACATCAGTATTTGTTAAGGATTTAATGCTGCCGATATAGGTGTCTGCTATCTGCTGGCATCTCATTCAGCCACCTGATTCCCTAACATAATCACATCCATACCATAGATACAGGTAGCAGAACATACTATTCCATTCAGCATTCGATAGTGATAGTGACTTACCTTGTGGCTGTGCCAGTATTGAGGATGATGCTGGAGGGCTGACTATGTCAGATGCACATAGTACACTCCCTATACAAGGTTAAGCACAGGCAGTGTCATGTTTGGTATCCCTTTTACTGTATGTGCGAGTCAGAGTGAGATGTCATTCCCTGGGTTACTACCATGTAAGTGTATGTGCTAAGCGTTGCCTCTTTGCCAAGGCCTGGGCATACTGGGCACACCTCCTTCTGCCTACTGTGGCCAGCTCAGGTTGTTCCTCCTCTGAGTCACTCTGTGCCTGTGCAGGCCTTGGCAATGGTGGGGGGGGGGGGCTGTGTGTCCCTGCCCCATGCTGTTCCTGCTGCAGCAGGATTATATTGTGTAGCATGGCACATACAATGACAATTTGGGTACATGTAGCTGGTGAGTACTGCAAGGCTCCACCAGATATGTCCAGGCACTGGAACCATGACTTGAGCATCCCAAACACACAATCTATTATGATTCTTGTCTGTGCCTCATTGCGGAGTTCTTGTTCAGGTTTGTGTGTGTGCATTTCTGATGGGTGTCATCAGCCATGGCTCCAGTGTGTAACCAGCATCCCCCACTAGATGGCCATATGGGATGTCCCCATTGGCAAATCTCTGGTACAGCTGTGTCATATGCCAGATGGGGGAGTCGTGATAGCTTCCAGGGCTGCCAGCGCACATATTCATTATAATGCCTTGGGCAGCGCACATGACCATGCAGTTGATGGAGGGGAAGCCCTTGCGGTTTATGTAGACTCTAGTCTGCTCGCAGGTGGTGCTTGGATGTGTATGTTTGTGAAGTCCATAGCACCCACTACCTCAGGGTATTCTGCTATTTGGTGGAAGAGATGCATATTACTGGTTAACGTCTCACGGGTGTTGAGGAAATATATGTGCTCACCGGCATGTGCTGACATGACATCCAGGAACTGGTGGAGTAACCTGGATGCTGATGCCTGTGAGATCCCAATGATATCCCTAGTTGGCCTTTGGAAGGTACCTGTGGCTAATAATCTTAAGCCTACATATACCTTGGTATCCACTGGGATGGGTTCCCCTCTGTTGGTTCTGTGTGTGAGGCGTGACTGGCACAGCTCAACAATTTTCTGTAGGAGGTCCCTGTCTATCCTATAGCGCTCCACCATCTCCAGCTGATGTAACCCCTGAAAGGTTACCCAGGATCTGTATACTCTTCTCCTTCTCCTTACTGTGAGTTAGTCATCAGCATTCTCATCCTCACCACCCTCAGCCTCTTCCACATGTTGGTTTATGAGACCAAATGCAACCTATCATTTTGTTGCTTTTTTTGTTAGGTAAAATTTCCCTGTTTCTGTACACCAGTGGTGTAGAGTTTGTGGGGAAAAAACAGTGTGAAAGGTGTTTGCATAGTTTATAATAGTGTGCTGGGCTGGGATGGGCTGCTGCCTGAGTAATTGGCTGATTCTGATACATTTCACCTGCCAGCTATGCTAGTTCTCCTTGATTACCTTCCTAATGCTGTTTTCCCTTCCCATTGCTTTCCTGTTTAAGCCCAGAGGTGCACCACACAAACAAAGTGCTCAGATGTGAACGGAGCTACTATTTTCTGGTTTACTTTGTTTTTAAAACCCAGTGCACGGCACACACACCCATTTAGGCAATGTAAAGTGTGCTTGACAGCTTCAGACACACCCCCTTCCTTAGCTCTGCTAAGCTAAGGGCAAACCAGAGCCACAGAACTCCAATAAGCTTACAGTATGCCTGACACACCCCTCTATGATGTCAGCTAACTCTTAGGCTTGCACCATGTTTTTTCTGCACCCACATAGTTGGGTGCAGCCATGGGGAAATTATGATTCAGTATAATTTCCCTCATTTGCATAGAATTGCCTGCTAATGCCTAGTTACAAGTCCCACACTGAGCCTTCCCCCTTAGCAACCACTATTCACTGGCCTTGTTGTCTTCTGCCTGCCATTAATACTCTCACCTCAGGCTTCGTGAACACTGAGTGGCGCACAGCTACAGTTATCCCACTCCACAAGGGGGGATCCACCTTGGATCCCGGGAACTACCGCCCCATCAGTCTGACGAGCCTGATCTGCAAGGCCATGGAATGTATTATCATGGAACTTATAAACAAAGACATTGGCAACCTTAAAACACTGGACCCCCACCCAGTCTGGGTTCGTGAAGGGCCGATCTTGTCTCCTGAACCTGATTGACTTCTTTGAATCAATCTCCAGAGCCGTGGACGAGGGTAAGGTAGTCCAACAGCCTATCTGGAACTTGCCAAGGCCTTTGACACTATCCCCCACTCTGGAATCATAGATAAACTTACTAAACTGAGCATTAATCCCTACGTCACTCGATGGGTTGCCAGTTGGCTTACTGACAGAACCCACACTATTAAAGTAGCTGACTCCAAATCCAGCTCCAGACAAGTGACAAGTGGAGTACCTCAGGGTTCAGTTCTGGGACCTCTCTTGTTTGGCATCTACTTCTCTGAAGTACAGGCCAACACAAAGGGACTCTGGCTAACAAAGTTCGAAGATGACTGCAAACTGGGAGCCATTACTGAATCCCCACATTATGTCGATACTCTACAAAAGGGCCTTACAGAAACAGATGCTTGGTGCCAGAGCCATGGGCTCAAGCTCAATGCCAAGAAATGTATAGTATGGGAAAAAACATGTAACCATGAATTACCACATAGGTGGCAGTATACTAAACACCGAAAGTGTGATAAGAGACTTAGGGACACAGGTGGACAGTGGTCTCACCTTCAATAACGACATCGCCACAACAGTCAGGAAATCCTTCTATGTGGCACACCTCATCATTAAGGGCTTTTCATCCAGAAAAAAAGGTGGTCATTGTCCCACTGTACTCATCCCTCATTAGACCCATTATAGAATACAACTCCCCATTTGGTATGTACCTCTCAAGAAATCTGCAACAGCTGGAATGGCCGCAGAAATACCTCACTAAAAGAATCACAGGCCTAAAGCAGATGCCCTATGCTGACCACCTAAAAAAACTCCAGCTATACTCTGTCGCATAACGTCTACTCTGAGGTGATCTCTGCTTAACATACAAGGCCATGTCAAACCCAGAGCTGTTTTGACATGCTACACTTAAAGAAATCCCAATCTCTCAGAGCCACATGCTCCAAGGATCTAAACCTTGTCATCCCAATAAACAAAACATGCTGGAGGGATAGGTTCCTGACCCAGAGACTCCCCAGACTCAGGAATAGACTGCCCATACATGTCAAGTAGAGCGCCTCTTTTGCCCTTTTCAAAAGGAACCTTGATGATTGGATGAGAGATAGGAAATTCATCCTGGGGATCACATCAGTCGCCCTGCTAGACAGGGGTCCAGGGAAGTAAATAGTGTGGGAAGAAATAGCCAGGGAATTGTTATGGCTAGGCTTGTATAGGCCCTAGGGCTGATAGCCTAATACCAACCTATGAACCTATGACTATAATGGCAAAATTGTGATTTTGCAGAAAATGCTTTTTTCAAGGTTTTACTTTTATTTTCCGGCCGATCCCATTTGCGCACCGCCGCCCTATGCTAAAACGGCCAAAATCGGCCAAAAAAATAAATAAAAGTTTTTTTTTTATTTTTCAACTGTTTTCCATGCC
Organism: Protopterus annectens; assembly: GCF_019279795.1. Taxonomy (NCBI): domain Eukaryota; kingdom Metazoa; phylum Chordata; order Ceratodontiformes; family Protopteridae; genus Protopterus; species Protopterus annectens. Next base: position 368,885,101 of record NC_056730.1, on the reverse strand, counting down.
AATGACCATATATTTGGCCATTGGCATGCTTTCCACATTATATACACCCTATATTTGCAGCTGTCATGGCTCCATTTTGTAGTTTGCAGAAATGTGCAAGGTTACTAACTGAGTACATTTCTGCAGGTTACACTAATCCTTCACGGATGGCTGCCAGCTTCCTGGATCGCTAATTTACCTCATTTGCATGGTTTTCACCTGCAAATGGGGTAATTAGCATACAGAAGCTGTGTCTGTGCAGGAATAGTGGAGGAGCAACCTGGGAGCTTGTTCCTGGATCTCTTGGCAGCCATATTACCTCCAGCAGCTCTTGCACTATTCCTGCATGCCATGCAGAGCTTGCTGAACTCCGAGGAATATTATTGCCTGTATAGAATTTTAAAAGTAGTTCTGCAATACCTCAGCATGTGGGGTTGCAATGGTTTGTAGCCCTGATTATGGATCACCAGAATTTCAGAACCAGGGATATTATTTTGTTAGATGAATTCATGGAAATTATGTCAAAGAATAATTCATTTTTCCTCAAAGGTGAATATTTTCACTAATTAAATGGAATGTCAATGGAGGCATTAGCAGCACCCATTTATATAGACAATGTATTACATTATTGAAAAAATTATTTTGTATTTCTAGAGGAGTGTGCATCATATCGACAACTTTACGAACATTTCCTGGATGATGTTTTTATCCTATGAACAGGTACTATGAAATAATTGATTAATTTTCTGGCTTATTTGGAAACTACAAGTAACTTTCTTATGTTTAGTAGCACTCATTCTGTTTCATATATTAATTTTTCGGATACTGTTGTGCATAAAGATCATTCAAAGAATAGATTTCAGTCAAATATATAGATATGGATTACCTTTTAAATCCCAAAAGACCAAAATCCTGTAAATTATTTTTGTGAGAGCAAAATAACAAAAGTTAAAATCCTGAAACCCATAATTTTTCCCAGGGCATGAAAACACCTGCCCAAAACTACACAGTACACACCATACCATCGGAAACCCACCTGGGAGGCTATCCTCCCCACACCACCCAATTATATATACAAAGTCTGGGATAGTACTACTGTGGGGAAAATGGCATATTTCCCCATGATGGGCAAGTGTTTACTTGCCCTGGGAAAAATTATTGGTTTTGGGATTTTAACTATTGTTATTTTCATCTTGCGAAAATAATGTTTGGGATTTTGGTCTTTCGGGATTTTAAATATATATAGGAAACTGACCTTTTACAAACAGTTGCTTTTACTATGAATGTTGTCATCTAATGTAGCAAAAGTTGTGTGTAGTGAAGTGACACATGGTAAAAGCATCTAAAATAACTTCTTGATGTGATATTATTTAAGGAGTTGGATAAGTTGAAGGGTTTATTTGCAACAGAGGTTATCCCAGTGAGATGGTAGAGCAGATCACAGAAAGAGTTATACTAAACTAAGGCTCTTTGAACAAACCAATACTAGGTGGCTTCAAGGAGTGTAATAATATGATATTTTAAAGGACAATTAAGCAAGTAGATTTTCCAAGATTTTATTTATATTTATTTATTTCACATTTGTTGACCGGGAAAGTCTGATGGAGCTAGTGCCCTTTTTCAGAGGAGGTTGAGGAAGAAAACCTCCACAGAAGAAACAACATTGCATAGTTACAATTCATAATATTCATAAAAAAATATACAATGTGTGTCAGGGTAATATACAATACAATACAGTATAACTTAAACCTAAAGGAAAAGGAATCAAATGTACAGAGAAAAAACACAGTTAGATTAAATTTACTAATAATCACAAGCATATAGAAACAGGAATACAAATTAGGTTTATTCACTCACAGTCAAGTAAGTTATTGGGTATAAAAATATGAGAAGTTGGAGGTAGTTATATTTTGTCTATGGTTTTGGCATATTCCTATTCCTCAGTGGTAAAGAATATCAGGGATAAAATTAAGAAATAATGGAACATATCTGTACTTGATAGTGACCAGGCAATGAAAGTGGAAGTAACATCAAAGTTTGTTTTCAATATGAGCTCAAATATTAAGAATTGTATGAGCAGATGTTGGACAAATCAACAGAAAGAGAAACATGATTGCATACATATAGCAGATGTAAACAATGTGGTCTTATTAAAGAAGGCAGAAACTATTTATTCCAATGTTACAATAAGAAAATAGAAATCAATTATGATTCTGATTGTGATACTAAACAAGCTGTGTTCTCATGCATTATGTACCATGCACTACATTCTCTGTTAAAAAATGGAGAAGCAGTTGAGAATATTTGTTGTTATGATATATGAAAGCAGTGTGAAAACAGTAACCTCAGTAAACACAGTACATTAGGCCAACATTTCAAGGAGTTTACGTTTTCCATCCTGGATCAGGTACCCATGCATAGAGCAGGATCATGGGAAAATAAATTGGAATACCAAGAATTGTTATGGCAGCTACGACTAAATGCTGGAAATGAGCAAAGATTAAATGAACAGATCCCTATAGCTAGTGTTTTACAGATGTGTCCTGTCAACCTTTTAATTGTACAATTAGAGATGCATATTCTTTGAGATGTGATAATATTACATATTTCCCCATGATACATAAAAGGCGAGGGTTTATACACATTCATTTTAATGAATTCAATATTTTAATTGTTCTGATTGTTTTGAGGTCTGCATGGGCAATAATATTTTAATGAATCTGAACATATCAGTAGAGTGAGCTATTCATATTATTCATATATGAAGTGTGGTTGTGATTAATTCAGGGAAAAATGATGAGCTATTTTGAAATTATGTCATGTGATGGGTTATATCAGTACATTAAGGTGAGAAACAGTGTGATTTTTTAGTTCTGATGAATTATATGAATTAGACCAGATGAAGGTGCTCAACCTGTGAATAAAATTTTGGACTTTCTTTACAGTTTGTGTGGCAAAGTGGTATGTTCACATATGGTTCTTAGCAGAGCAATACTTATATCTAATACTTGTAAATATTCCAGTTACACTAAGTCTATCAGCCTACAACAACATATTCAGTGTTATCATATTTGAAATAAAACATAGTAATTAACAGTAAGAGAAATAGACAATGGTACTCTTCAGACTTAGAGCAAGAGTTTCTGAGCATCACAGACATTCATAGGGTCATAGGAGAGTACCAGGTTAACAGCTCAGGAGTCCTTACAACCCCAGTGAGTTTTAACCAGATTTTTATCCCAGGGGAAAGATAACAAGGATCAGCAAGTGTGGTTTTGACAATTTTTACAGACTGCCTCTGTCCATAAGGGACATAAATTTGAGATTTCCCATCCATTGGTCCAGATTTTGCTTGAAGATGATCAGGGAAGGGCTTTGCTTCAAGTAAATAGGAAGACAATTCCATAGGAGGAGCAGTCTCTGGTGTCTCTCCAGCATGATCTATTCATGTCAGAGATCATGTTTAGATCCTTGGAGTGGGTAAACCTCGTGCTGTTAGTTCTGTGAATACGCAACATTTCCATCAGGGCTGGGTCAGAAAATACCTTGCAGGTCAGGCATAGATCGCCCTTCAGTTATCGGTAGGAAACTGAATACAGTGATAGGACTTTTAATCAGTCTGCATATGACATGTTGGTTATACCCTGTATTTGCTTTGGTGAGAAACCTCTGAGGAAACTCCAACTGTTGCAGGTGCCTGGTGAGGTACATGCCAAAGGGTACATTGTACTCAATTATTGGTCTGATAAGGGCTGAGTACTGTAGTACTATGACATCCTTAGATCTGAATAGCTGAGCCCCACAGAAGGATTTCCTCGCCATCATAGGCACATGATGGTCAAACTTCAAATTACTATCTATCTGAGTGCCCAGACCTTTCACCACTGGGTCCACTCTTAGGAGGGTGTTATCAATGCTGCAATTTTGATGGGGTTTGATTTTCCAAAGGGTATTATTATGCATTTCTTTGCCTTTAGTTTGAGGCCATGGCTTTGACATCATTAGTCTGTGTCAGTCCTTTCTGTAGGATATCAACATTGTTTGGAGAGTCAGTGACTGCCTCCAACTTGCAGTCATCAACAAACCTGATCAGCCAAAGGCCATCTACATTTGCCTTGGCATCTGAGAACTATATCTCAAAGAGAAGGGGTCTCAACACTGAATCCTGTGTTACTCCACTGATGACTGACCTCTTGTTGGATGTAGATTCCCCCACTCTAATAACATGTGTCCTGTCCATGACCCATTTGGCTATCCATCTGGTGACATATAGGTTTAAGCCCAATTTTTGGAATTTACCCGTAACACCCGAGTGGAGTATTGTGTCAAATGCCTTGGCCAGGTCAAGGTAGGAGGTATACACTGTCTTGCCCTCATCCCTGGCCTTGGTGACCTTCTCAAAAATATCCACCAGATTGAGCAGGCAGGACCTGCCCTTGACAAAACCAAACTAGGTTGGATCTACAGTCTGGACATTAACTATGTCGTTGTTAATCAGGTCCAAGATTATCTTTTCCATAGCCTTGAATATGAGGCTAGTCACAATTATGGGTTGGTAGTTTTCTGGGTCCACTGATGGTTTCCCCTTAAGTAGAGGGATGAATGTTGCTATCATCCACTCAACTAGGATAAAGCTTGTTTGCAGAATGTGTTAAATAGAGATCCAAGTTGGTCTGCTAGGTCAAGTTTCAAGCTATTTAATAGGCACCCTGGGATTCTGTGAGGGCCTATTGATGCCATATTTCTAATTTTAGGCAGCAGAGTGACAACCTGTTCTTTTGTGATAACAGGGATATTTCATGAGGAGTGACCAGAGGTGATTAGGGAGTGAAATCTGAGCTGATTTTATTGGCCAGCAGGTTTGCTCTTTCTTCTGGCTGAGTATAGGAAGTACCATCTACAGCCATCTCAGCACATTGCTGAGTGTTTCCCTTATGATTTCAGACATAACTAAAAAAATAATTTGTGATTACCCTTTGCTTGGGAGGCTATTTTAGTCTCATATTTAGATTTTGAGGACTTCACTAGTTCCCTGATTTGCCTGTTGAGATTAATGATGGATTTCTTTCTCTCTTGTGCATCCTCCCATTTACTTCTAGACAAGAATTTCTTCTTTCTGTTGTCTTATCTATTAATGCCAGGAATCCTCCAGTGTGACTTGTTCTTCTGACTAGAACTGAGTTTAGTTCGGTCAGGTAATGCCATTTCTATGCATTTGTTTAACTCATTCCCTCCAGTACAACTCTTTGGAGTGTATACCTTTAACTCCTAGTGGGTGTGGCCTGAGCCTTTAAAAATTAAATTATCACCTTACAATTCTAACAAATACTCATTGACAGAGGTCAAATATAAATATAATTGTGATTACCATCATGTATGCTTCAAATAAAATATTCTGATACCTTGTATGTAGCATGGTTTTGGAATTATTAATGCAAGTGTGAACAAGTAATATCTGACGCCTAAAGGAGCAGTAGGAAGTAACTGCAGATGCACCTGGTGGTGTCACTTGGATGTGGTAGTGAAGTGAGAGCTAAATAAGCTGTCAATTTACTGGTCACTCTTGTCCTCAAGTGCAATCAGGAGTGCTCCAAAGAATGAAGATAGGACAAAAGTGTCTGAAGTTTGATTCCTTTGCAGGATATCTGGGCTCATTCTTCTGGACAGAATGACGAATTATGGAGTTCAACAGAAACTCAGAGTAGAGATATCCCTTCTCTGGATTTAGATAAAACATCTGGTGTGATTTGGTTGTCAAGTAAGTATGGCCCATTTCAATCTTCTGTGAAAAATGCACCACTCAATGTCCAGTGAGAATATGCCTATGACAGACCCAGGACACAGTAAAAAGATAATATTTCTCAGACAATCTTTAAAAATCTCAGAAAGTAAAACCACTGTATGAAGTTCAAAACGACGGTAATTTTATTAAATACAATTAAAATAGACTAAGCGCTTTCGCCCAGTATGCTAAGGCATCATCAGAGTCAAATTCAAACACTAAAATGACTTCCTATATGCTGAGTAAGTACTTATATTATTTCCTGTCTGTTCTGCTTTGAAAACAAATTTTCTTAAAAAAAAAAACATTCCACATAGCATAATATGTAAAACCTTTCTTATAAAACAACACATTTGGGAACGTATCAACCAGGATACAACTGTAGCAATTATGATGGTAAAAAAAAAAAAAAAAAAAAAAAAATATATATATATATATATATATATATATATATATATATATAAAATAGTTTTTGCTCTACATTTCAAAATAAATACTATTGAGATGTTGTCATTAATCCCCGGGTTATTCTTGGCATTCAAATGTAATTGCTACTCTGTTTCTTTTAATTGTAAATCTAAATCTGGGGCACCACCCCTTCCTTCGATGAATACTCTATCCAACATAAAAATATAAACTTTTTGAAGTTAATGCATTCATTACTGTGCATATACAGGGCACTACTCAACTTCTGTTTCTTAATATCCCTGTTATGCTTTGCTATCTTCTCTCTCAAATGTCTTGCAGTCTTGCCCACATAATAGGCTGGACATGAGACACACGTAGCCACATAAACCACAAATTTCATGCTACAGTTACATACACCAGGGCATTGTAAATTTCTGACAGATGTAATTTCCACATAGGGACCATCATTAATATCCCTTATGATCTGCATGCACCACATTGTGCATTTTTGATTTGCATGCTGCTCTCACTTTTTCTTTATTTTTCTCCAGCATTTCTTTTATATTTATTCCTCTACTGCATACTATTTTTGGTGCCCTACCTAGTTTTTCTTTTAAGTCATTGTCAAAAGTTGCTTCCAATAATGAACACATTTTTGTCCTTAATAGTGTTGCATCTTCGTTGTATTGTATTACCATGACATCATGACCAAGTTTTCCTTCTTGTGTGGTGTTGCCTCCACTTTTGCCTCCTTTTGAAATGGGAACAAACCTAATGGCCCTATTTTGTGTCACCTCCTTTCGTGCTGACAATAATAAATGAATAGGGTACCCCCTCTCCTTAAGCAATCAAATTAGGGTTGCCATTGCTTCATTAAATTTCCTGTTATCACCACCAGCCTCAATTGACTGGTCACTCTTGTCCTCAAGTACAATCAGGAGTGATCTAAAGAATGAAGATAGGACACAAGTGTGTGAAATTTGATTCTTTTGCAGGGTATCTGGACTCATTCTTCAAGATAGAATGAGGAACTATGTAGTCTAGCAGAAATTCAGAGTAGAGATATCCCTTCTCTGGATTTAGATAAAGCATCTGGTGTGATTTGATTGTCAAGTAAGCATGGCCCTGAAATTTTAATCTTTTTGTGAAAAGTGCACTACTCAACGACCAGTGAGAATATGCCTATGACAGACCCAGGACATAGTAGAAAGATTATGTTTCTCAATCTTTAAAAATCTCCTCAGTTTTACACCACTGATGAAACAATCAGTGTTTCTAATGGTCTAAAATTCCAGCAGCTGAATGCATGGCTTATAGAAAACAAGGTTCATAAAGTACTGTCTTCCTCTTCTTTAACAGAAACAGAAAATATGTGCCATTATTGGCCTTTGGTTTAAAATACTCATTACCGACAAGAATATCTTTATACCAGGTACAAACCATATTACAAGGAAAAATGTGAGAAAAAACATGCAGAGTGTGTCAAGGACACAACTGACTCCCAAGTAAGTAGCAGTCAGGTTACCAGCCCCACCTTTCCCTAGACATGCGTCCATCAGTATATATCAACACACAGAAAAAAAAAAAAAAAACAGAAAATGCCATCAGACACATGCATGTCATACCTCTTCACTCTCAGAAGTCTGTCTCTGAAGTCTTTTGACAAGTTTCAGAAAATCTTTACAAATGAAATGGTTCTACAAGTAGACATTAACCTGATCTGACACTCACTCAGTAGCTCCCATCTACCAGTCTTTCTATAACTAAGTTTTCTACCAGCTGAATTGCCTCACAGTCAGAAATGATCCCAGATCTGAGCAGAGAATAAATTAGACTGATTCCTGACTAACTACACAGTCTATTTGAAAAGTGTGGGAATTTTATCGCATGTAGTGAGAGACCACTTCTTTATGTGGAGCATCTGTAAAGCAAAATCCTGTAAATGACTACCTCAATGCCTCTAGAGAAAACAGGGTCCTACTGTCAAACTCTAGTATTTCTTGTATGTCTTCCATTACACAACTGGGAGGATAATCCCTCAAAAGCCAAACATAGACAATTCCCTTATGTATTTTTAACAAAGCTCCTAAGCCTGTTGAACAAACACAGGTCTTTAAGAAAGTTTAAAGTTAAAGGCAACTGTCTGGCCTGGATGAACCCAGATTTTACTCATTTATATTTGTTTACCAGGGTAGAGCACTGACCACAAATGACCAGTTGCAGACAAGCCTAGCTGATATGCTTATTAACAGAAAAAATTGTACATAAACATGGCGTTAATATGCAAAATACATGAATATACAAAACTGTGCATATTCATAGAGGCAAACACATGTAATATGCAAATTCAGGAAACTGCAATTACATAGATCTTATCATATTTGTTCCAGTCAAACAAATGTTTTAAAAACAATAAATTCATATTTGCATAAGATGAAGCAAGGAAAAAAGGAAGGTGGGAAAATAGAAAGGATTATGCAAATGATTACAGGTAGGATATCAACTGCAAAATAGGAAGGATTTCAAATCCTTTTTTACTTGAAAGCATCAAAGCATGGCTTACAAACCCAAACAGTAATATATCTACTTTCTTCCAATCAATTAAGGGAACTTAGAAATAAATGCATGACACTGCTCTTTACTGTTGAATACAAATTATTCCAATAATTCTAGTCTCAAGTTTTGATGAACGTGTCAATCCCAAATCATTCCAGACAAATCTCAACACCTTGATCAACTCAACATTAATTCTGGCATATCTCTGAGGCTAGAAAAATAATCCTGGCACAATACTTTGCTACTTTGGTAATCACCCCTATTCTAACCAAACTGATGCCCTGCTGCCTAGTCTGCATTTAAATTTCAAACTTGTCAGCCATAGACAGCCTTAAGATACAAATAAAACTGAAGATTTTGGTCCCTGTTTCGTAAAAGTGACAGTAGTCAAAATTACCCTACCTTTTCAATAGGTCCCTTACTAGGCACATTCTACAGTCTATGGAAAATCATCCACACACTCCCTCTTTAGAAATTTGAAGACCACCCCCACAAAATTGCAGACCTATCTCTGCCCTTTGACCCCCCCCATGACACTGCATAAAACTGTTCTACAAATCTCCTAGGTCATTGCCAAGTCATCATATTAATGTGACACGGTTCCCCAGTACAGGTGCTGCCAGTTGTATCATCCATCCCCTTTATCACCTCATAGTATCCATCCAACCTTTTTAAAGAATCATCATAGTAGCATTGCAGGCAATCCTTAAAAATCCTTGTGCAGGAAGAAAAGGAAAGTATTGCCCTTCCCAGCATAACATACAAGAGCCTAGTTTCTACCTTGCCCAGAGTAAGCTATAGCCACTCATTACTTCCATCTGAGGAGCAATGTGGTAGCCCATGTACCTGGATGCACATTTTGTGAGTCAGATATTGTGCAACATAGTGCTTCAGTGCAACACTGCTGTCATCCACATGCTCTAAGTACAAGCAGACTCAAGCTTCATGCTAAATTTGATGTGTACAGCTCATGACAATATGCACTGATAGCGCACTGCTCATAGGCAGGACTACAGCAACAACACTGGTGCTGTATGGATTCATTTGCCTAATCACTGTGATAGCTGCCTGTTGTTTCCATGGTATCCAGTACTGCCATTTTGTGTAATACCTTTTACAAGTGTGCAATTATGACATAGAGGAATTTGAGTAAAGTCTCTGTGGATAAGGACCACTTCAGAATTATGGAAATAGTCCTACCTGGTAAAGCATCCAGTCCACAACTACAAATACTTTGGTGGATGTCAGGCTGAGTGAGTCACATATCTTGCTGTACATGTAACTGGGACCCCATCACTCTGTACTCAGAGAGGGGAAATAAAGATGAAACTATAAGGTACTATAGGGACTGCATGCCAAATATGAGGGCTGCATACAGAGGTATGTGTACAGAATTAAAAAGAGCAACCAAGGGTGTGTCTAGCAGTAACTCTAGCTGTTAATTAGTTCCACACAAAGGGTTGCCATAGTCATAATCATACGTATTCCAAAGTATATAATTTATACCCACTGAATAACATGTTTTGTCCTTAGGTAGACAGATGCTGGCATAGCTACACAAGGAAGACAATGTCTAGAAAAATAAAATAGCAAGGACAGTGAGTTGATACTGCAGGCCCACCTCACACATGGTATGCACTTCATGAGCAAAGGTGCTGCAGGAGTGGGTTACTGAGACCAAATATGACAAGGACTGGTGCAGGATGTGAATGCTGTGGACAGTCTTAAGTCCTACAATAGGATCAGTGAATGGCTATCTATGTGAAACTCTATGCAAAGGAAAAAACTTGGAACACTGAGACAACAGATAGGTCCACCACAGGGAGCGAACCATCTAAAACAAAACAGCTGATAGAGGCTGAGGTTTTTGGGAAATTCACCATCTAGGAGATCAGGCCCTCATACCTAGGAGGTGTCGTAAATGTTGATGCAGGCCTTGCATCAACATCCATGCATCAGTAGGGAAAGGACCATTTTAGTAATATCCACTATAATAGCATATAACAAACACAACTGCCATGACTGAACAGAAACTGACCAGTTTGCAACTGCATATCTGTCATACTCAACTTCACTGGTCGGTAAATGCAATATCCTGCTCAAAAAGGTGCATATTTCAATGCATTGTATAGCACAGTTTCTCTCCTGTTTTAATTTCTCGAAGCGTTTTGAGTTTCTTATACCATGATGGGAATGGACACAATTCCTAATTCAGGGTATGATTAGAGTTCATGAAATTTGTATTGATTCAGTCTTTGATGTTAGCCAAGATTGCTCCTTGCCTCCTTCTGCTGTTCATATGAAGTTATACAGGTTGTAGCATATTTAAGTATGATTGCAAATTATTTTTAATTAGTTCTGTCACACCTAAGTACATTTGTGAATTCTTTTTTATTAGCTCATTTACTACTACTGCTCTTGGAACTGCATGGGTATCTTTCTTACACCTTGCTCTAGTTTGTGCTTGCAGTTCCTGGTAAACTCCATACATAGTAGTAGTATGCATGGTGTGGCAGGGTAATACAGAGGTGTGTGTGTGTGTGTGTGTGTGTGTGTGTGTGTGTGTGTGTGTGTGTGTGTGTGTGTGTGTGTGTGTGCTAATTGTGTTACGCATTTTCATGTTTTCACAGATTTCACTGGTAGATGGTCTAGCATAACCTAACAACTTATGGCAAATATTAGCAGGGCAGCTGTTGCTGATGATGATAGAACATGCAAGTAACATAATCCAGTAACACAGTATCACTGTCTGCAGCACTAGAGGAGGAACATTCTCCCATCCTCCATTGCAGAAGCCTCTGTAGCGATGCTGGCTGAACACATGACTCCAGTGAAGTATCTCAGATATTCTGTACCTAAGAATCCCATGTAGTTCCACCTGTGTCCACAGCCCACATATATCCAGTGTGTGCCCTGCATCTGAGGAGGGCATGCCCACCATAAGAAGAGCGACACAGCAAAGATGTAGCTAGCTATTTTTGCACCTGGCAGCCCCTCTTAATTTTACTTTGAGTTGCAGGTAAAAAATAAATTATTCACTTCTTTTAAACCTAATAAACTGCTTGTTACTATTACAGCAAGCAGCTGCTACAGTTTGTGCCACACACAGAATGTTTCAGCATTTCAGTTTTGACTGCAAATGCAATACTGGTATTCAGCCAATTGGGACTTGCCAAGCTCACTCCATAATACTTTGCACTGGGGTGGCTATCTTCTTCTCCCCAAATAAACCTCTACAATGTGTGTGAAGAGGGCTGTACCACTGTCACGACTCTAAGATATCTAGTCCCTGATATGACTGTGACACCTAGCTTCAACTAGCTGATGTGCAGGTTAGTAATCCAGCTAGGAACAGACATCTTCTAAGCACAACAGTATGAAGAGGTTGAGAGTTCTCTGTGCCTTGCAGAAATGCATACAGCAGCTGTACAGTGATCTGAACTATAGGGTTACATAGAAAATAGTGCTGATGAGGTTACTGATGTTATATCTTGCCTCCATAGGTGCACCAGTGAGGCACACTGCAAATACTATCAAGTTTGCTTCTGCAGACCATGCAGTCTGTGGTTGTGGGAGGGTCCGGATATGAGATGGACAGGTACAGACTATCCTGTAACAAACTCTACAGACTATTGCTGAGATGTCATCAATGATACCTATGGCATATGGTCAATGTCCAGGTCATGGGCAGCACTGACTATGGGACTGAACAAATGGAACAGCTCCCTGGTTACCTCTTAAACTCTTAGTGAAAGAAATCTGAACAAAGCCCGACAAAATGGGGGAACAAAGGCCCCAAAATAGGAACATATTTTAAATATTGCTCTTATAAACTTAGAAAGTCACTAGAGTAGTAGAGCTTGTTTCAACATACATTTTCTGAAGTATTTGAAGTCTGAAACACAAATTTATGTCATTATTTACTGAGTTTAATCCTCAGATTATCCCAGTGATTTGCCCGAAAACCACAAATTTTATGAGGAACAGATGGAAAATATGAGCAAAAAAATGTGGACATTCTGCAAAAATCTGGTCAGTCAAGAGGTATGTCCAGGAAACACTTGCAGAATCTCATAGTTCTACCTCTTTCTTGCCACAGACTGAATCCAGCCCCAACACTACAAACCGACACAGTAACAGTGCCAATGGTCACATGGTGGAAGGACACCCCAACCATTGAACTATGTGGTCACTAAGTCCCCACAACCTACCTTAGTATGTAGCTACTGTGCTTACCTTCCATGACCCTATCCCACTATAATGTTACACCCACGCATATCTAACTGTATTTATCTGAACTATATTTTCTTGCCCCTCCACTATATATAGGAGTTTCAACATGAGTTTTATTATAAGAATTTGTTTTATAAGAAATTTCCTTCATGGTCTGAAAGTTGTATATCAGGTAAATAACCAGGTCTCTAGGTCATGTCTAGAATCACCTACAACAAACTGCAAATAAATACATTATTTACTTTTTTGTTTGTTTACCAGGATAATGCATTGATCTCAAAGGACTATTTGCAGCTATAGCCCTAGAGAATAGAATCACATAAGAAATGAACAAAACATATTTACAGATACATGGATATACCAAAACACATATACATATTTATACATGCAAGAATATGCTACAACAACATTCAGTTCAAGAAGCAGTTCACAAAGTCAAAATATTGATGGGAAAATGGAATAATTCTTATCAGAGCTTTTTGGATAAGATGTAGTCATAATGAATGAGATGGCTTATACTACAGGGATAGCAGCATATCAGTATACAAAGAGGTATGAAGACATTAGAAGAGGTGAGTGTGAATGACTGCAAGAAAGGATACTACATAATAAATATATAATACCATATAATAACTTATTATATGTAGCCTGCTCCCAGTGTACGTGTTAACTTTATGTATAAGTCTGTCTATCTGGAATGTTTGTTCACATACCATCCAGACTGACACCTTAAGAAGACCCCTCAAAGGGAGCCACTGATATAGATCAAGTGTATGCCATATATATGAATCATATGCACTGCTTGGGTGGCACACAGATGCATTATCAATAATTTCTTGGGAATTATAGCCTAGCAGGCAGCACTGGAAGTTATACATTTCTGGCCATCAGAACCAGATGGGACCTTGACAGCAACACCCAAGACATCAGGGAAATGGGCTTTTTATAAAAGGACTGCAGAGTACTGATTTTCCCCTCTGCTGTCCTGGACACCTTGATATACTGTTCCACATGTTATACTGTAATGTTGAGGAACAGGTATAGGATTTTCCTAGCTGGCACCTGCTATATCCCTAACATCCCCAATATGTCACTGCAAGGTGCCTGTAGCTAAGGTTGCTAATACTGCATATATATTTGTGTCCAGCAGAATGAATGTATCATACATACCACTCAATTCAACTTGTGTACAACACAGTTCAATATCCCTTAAATTATATCTGTTAAAAAAGAAATGGCTCATTGCCTGTTAGATAGTCACTACTGTTTGTCTCTCCTGCATTGGGACATATGCCTGAAATACTCAACAATGTGTGCAGTGGTTTTGATGGTACTACCCCATAAATGCTGCTGGACTACTAATATTGTCAGCATAGCCATGCACATCAGCAATCTTGGCATTCAAAATGGGTAAGCATTGCCATGCAGGAACATCTTTTTATCTCTGCTGCTTAAGGTTATGTCATTTGCATATTCCATCTGGTTCCTTTTTATGGGTTTCCTTATTAACGTTATTATGCACTCATTAGCATGCTCTGCACACCAAAGTATTACAAACACATTGCTATCTTGCAGTTTGTTATTTAAAATCACTCACCTCCTGTCATATGGCTGCTATCAACTGTATTCTGTGCTGAGCTATTTACTGATGTGACAAATTATCTTATTTAATATAAAGAGGCTGTAGCAGTTGAATTAAGGCTAATGTAAAATGATGACTGTACTGTAATGCTTGCTTCCTTATAGAAATAAAATAATGCACACATACGCACGTACACACACACACACACACACACACACACACACACACACACACACACACACACACACACAAACACACACACACACACACACACACACACACACACACACACACACACATTAATCGACAGCACATGACAGTCCCACAAAAAATACCCTCTTCAGATCTAATAGTACTGAAAAACAGAAAAAGACAATGAAAAACATAAAGTAACACTAAGTGACACAATGCACTTCTACCATTTAACTACAAAGTTACATAATCATTTTTCTGTTTGGGTCACCATCTCCATATCCCCAAAACCTATATATAAATCAATGGTTGCACTAGCACCTAAAACAAAAATATATCAACACTTCAGTTATATTTAGTCTTTCCTGGATAGAATATTTGGAATATTTATGAACAGCTATGTTCACATGGAAAGCTATTTCCACTGCAACTGCACATACCTCACTCTACTTGTCTGGAAGCTCAACAAACAAGATTAAGCCTATAAGGTGATAATGAGCATCATCCTGTAGTCCAGGGTTTGATTCCATCAGCCTCTATCTCCTTATGTAATGCATCAGTGAAAGTCACCTAATCAGACAGTGCTCCTTTAAAGAGATTGTTGCTAGTGGATGCAGCTAGTTAATAGGCAGGGGTTTATTTCTTTTATCTAAACACCTGTTTGACTGAGAACTGTGGAAATATTGAGAAAGTGTGTGACAATGTCATTTCTTATCATAGTAATTGTTCCAGATGTGAGTCTAGCAGATTATATGTTAATTACAATGATCAGCATCATGCTGTAACCCCAGATGTGGAGATGCTTGTGTTTGTGTTCCAGTAATAATTAACTGTGTGTGATGTGTTTGCCTTGTCTTCCCGGTTGTACAATCATGGAGTTAGTATAAATAAGTAAGGAAGTGTGGGGCACAAAGCATTTTTATGGTATATTTTTTTGTGGAGATGGTTTTCAGTGATACTGAGATTTCAGGCAAATGGGTTTCAGCATTTGGTATTCGGGCAAATTAGCATGCAGATAAATTAAATTAATCCAGTAGATAGATTAGTTAGATAGATAGATAGATAGATAGATAGATAGACAGACAGACAGATAGATAGTTAGTTAGATATACATATATACAGATGGATATAATATGGCTCATCTACAAGATTTGTGTTTCTTGATGAGCATTAGATAAGCACCCTGGCCTTTTCTAGATGGACCTGGGCTGCTTTTATGGACCTGCAAGAACTTTTGTTCTATTCTATACTGAGGTGCGAGAGTGCTTGTTTGGCAGGTGGTGTTTGCAGGTATTTTTTGACATGCATGTTGACTGTCTTTCATTTTAAAAGGAATCACAGTACCGACATTTGACTGCGGATTACACTGTACTTTGCTGCTTGAAGAAGGGACCTTAATTTATCACAAAAATTTTTGGATATTAGTTTAATTCTGCCTATTACTTATTTTTACTATGGTATTCATTTTATTAAACAAAGGGACTTTTTTAGACCTTCAGATAGCAATTAATCTCTTAGCATTGTTACTTTCCACTGCATAGTTTTCCACAGCTCAGTTGCTTGTGTACTATTCTGGACTGCATGCACTTGTATCTGTTTGAAAACATGACATATTAATTATTTTATTTATCACAGTGACATCTTTTGTGAAATGACATATACATTTTTTGAGGAGACCATTGTGAGCTTTAGTGTAAATTTGAACACAAAGAGAAGAAGAAAGTAAAAAAAAAGCAATCGAGATATGTACTTTCATGCATTTTGCAATGCTGGCTAAACTTCCACAACTATAAAATATGTGAATAAGTGCTGTTTTCTGTTTCCACATCTTCCCGTTATTTACATCACTGCAAGAGTTAAACATTGTCTCAGCCTGCTTTCAATTAACTTGTCCCTTCTGAGGCATGAGGAAACTGTGAAATATCTGAAAACCTTAAACCGAACAGATGTAAATGTCTACTTAATAAACTATGACATTCAATTATACTTTGATGGCTAGGCCTTGTTTCACTGCAGGATTATGAGCTTAATATAAAACAATGCTGTTCTTAAAATGTTAATGTTGATAATGGGAGAAAGTTAACTACAGTGTACTCCGTAAGCTTAGATCTACATCCGTACATGTGGAAAAGGTAAGATTTGGATATTCTAATTCACCTAAACTTGGTTATGATTGTTCAGTGTTATAACAATCAAAGGGAATAAGAAATCTATCTCAGCTTGGCTAATCTTAGTAAATGTATGTGTGCAAGGTCACACCATTGATCTACTGGCAAGGTATAGCTAGGGTCCCCACCAACATCACTACACGTGTGCACACACACACACACACACACACACACACACACACACACACACACACACACACACACACACACACACACACAGATATACACACACACACACACACACACACACACACACACACACACACACACACACACACACACAGATATACACACACACACACACACACACACACACACACACACACACACACACACACACACACACAGATATACACACACACACACACACACACACACACAGATATACACACACACACACACACACACACACACACACACACACACACACACACACACACACACACACACACACACACACAACACACAGACAGACACACACAGACACACACATGTGCACACACATGCGCACACACACACACACACACACACACACACACACACACACACACACACACACACACACACACACACACACAAAACTGTATATACCCTTTCCTTTGTACTTCTCCTCTGTATCAAGATAGAGATAGGTTGGCTGTTGGGATGTTCATATAGAAATGTATTTATTTTATACCTTAATCTGTATGCCTCCCCACTCTCTGACATTTAGAAAATACTAAAAAGAAAGCAATAAGATTCTACTACTTTCTGTTTTTCACTGACTGTACCAAGATGGTTAAAACTGTTTTATCAATTCCCTTTCTTAGCTTCCTAGTGCAAATGTTTCTAAATTTGGTAGGAAGGCATTTTATTTTAAAAATGCTCCATGTATGATCTTATACTTTTATTTCAGTTGTAATGGTAAAACATTTACTTTGGATGTTTCCTTTTGAGGGAAGTGATGCTGAAAGGAGATTGCATTTGAGTTTTTTGACAAGTTAAGTAATTTTTCAAAGATATAGCTCCACAAGGTACAAGTGCGTGAGTTAGTGGGCCAATAAAGCCCTCACTGTGATCCAAACAACTTGAGTTCAAATAGTAGAAAAAACACTGATGAAATGAGCTTGGGAATATTGGACTGAGTGGCAAACACTGTCATCCATTCTAGAAGGACAAAGAGGAGGTTCAGGTTAACCAACCATAGCTAAACTAACAAGGGCTTCCACAACATTGAAATGCCCAGGATCAGGGATGTGGGCTTGGTACTCCAAAGATGAATAGATAGACAGACATATATATATATACATATATATATATATATATATATATATATATATATATAGATAGATAGATATAGATAGATAGATATGGGTGTACTACATATTACCAAAAACACCCAAAGTCAACTGCCTAAATATTGACCACATATGGTTGAAAACACTGAAGCTGACAACACACTACATATGCGCTGAGAAAAAAGCCTCAGAGTGCACAATTTCAAATTAAAAATAAATAAATAAATAAAATATTATTTTTAAAGGGGGCAAGCCTCTTGCATCCCCCATGGAGGAGTTACACCCCTATACCTCACCTGCTAATTATACATACTAACTCTGAGATCACACAGTCCCTGGGAAAAGGTAATATTCTTCTTCCATGGACTCTACTCAGGTTCATTTTAATCTGCAATACATATATTGAAATAGCATTTCATCTCATCCTTAAACTACTCAGTTTTAAAAACCATACTTACAGACTTTGAAAATAATCATATTTTTGTTTAAGCCATGTTTTACCAGTAGTATGAATAACAACATAACTATATTTTTCCTTTGCCTGTATTATATCCACACTATGAGATACAGCATTTTTCTGCCAGCTTGAAGAGCACATGTACCTAATTTTGGCTACTTAATGATGAACAATACCATTTCACTCTAGCCACTCAAATCACACAGCTTTCTCTAAACAACTCAGTATAAAGGAACAAGGATAAAGGGAATCTCATTGGATTTGTGTTTATTTTTATCTCATTTTAATCTCAAATTTGCTAGGCCTTATAAAACCAGGGTCTATTGCTGTAGTTTAACAGCTTGCTCATTGCAGACTTACCAAAACTAGGCCTCCTGCCACCCCTGGTAATTTAGTGGCATAGTTGCTGGAATTAATGTGCCATACGATTATTTGCACATCTCAAACTTTCTCATCACCATATTACATAACTCTGGTACTTTACTTTTTACCACTTTTTTATCATCTTAGTCAGTGCTCATAATGAACAGTTCCAGAACTACAATCTGTTAACTATGAAGATGGATTGTCTCACAGTGAGGTGCCCATATTGTAAACATTTGAAGCTAAACTATTAATTCTGACCTCCCAGAAAAACATGTTGGTGAGTGAGTAACTGACAAATAAATATTAAGAAAGCAGTGTTCTTTTGTACTCATTTCTAATAACACATTCCCCCTCTGAACATATGCACAATTCAATTCTCAGAAAATATTTAGAATAAAATAATTTTATTTATTTATTTATTTTATTTATTTACATTTGTTTATCAGGCAAGTCTGACTGGGCAGGGCTGCCCATTTTCAGTGGAGGCCCAGAGAGAAAAGCTCCTTACAATTTATCAAGTGTAAAAACATGCAACAAATGTGAAAAAAATATATACAAAAATTGTCTAGTACAAAATTATCATAAAACATACAAGAGTATTAGAAGTACAGAAAATATGAAACATTACAGTACATACAACTATACAAAATTATCTAGTGCAAAAGTGTCATAGAACCATACCAGAGTATTAGAATTTCAGAAAATATGAGACATTACTGTACATAAAAACAATGTCTGGAAGAGTAGCATAATCCACAGTACAATAGTGGTATAACAAGTCATTGTTTGTGTATGACAATATAGGAGGGAATTATAGCAAACAAAGTTTTAGTTATAGATAGGGAGGAAAGTATGACTGGTACTATCCATAGGCCAAATTATATTATTTAAAACTCATCATATTTGACTGGACATTCCCTTACATTATACCATATTCCCTTAAATTATACCATCAGATGGGTGTACTACAAACAGAAATATAAACTAGTAATAGGAGGTAGCTATTTACAAATAACCTTGTCCATAAATCAACAGCTGTATTTGAGTGAAGAAACATCTTACCTAACAATACATATACTTCCTCATCTACAACCCCACTTAAGTACCAAAACAAGCAGGGGTTAAACTCCTGCAAGCACAGTGTGCGGTTTCATCTCACAGTCACAGAACAACATGTCTCTGTTCCGGCCATGTGGTTGCATATGACAGATAAGTCATACCTTATAATCAATTTGTTTATAAAATTTGTTTTACTTTAGCGACTACCCTGAACTTGTCACTTCCATTCTAAACATCTTTCTATTGACCCTTAAGCAATAACTCCTTCTCCTAAATCTGTTGACCACTCCCCATAACACAAACAGCAGCAGGAAGGTATTTACCTCCACTGCCCTATAATCTGGAAAATGATTACTCACTGTACAAGATCTCTGTACAGTTTACAAATATTTTCTCTGAACCCTTGCTCTGTTAGCAGCATTTCATTAGGAATCCCAAGTGCAAATGCTTGGGTTAGGTTTATTGTTTATCTGCAGATTTGACCATATAGTGACATTCCAGTTTTTTCCATTATTGTCATTGAATTTAAATATATCCAATTTTCATGGCATTAAACTACACTAAAATGCCGTTCTTTGTCTGAACATTTCCATATAGTGCCTTTGTTTAGCTTATCAATTACATATATCTACAACTTTTCTGCAAATGTAAAATGGCATCCTGTGAATTATGAACATGTATGCAGCATAAGTGCACACTATCTAGGTCACCTCATTTTATATATCTTCATTTTGGGATATCCTTCCATGTGTATGTATATTTAACTGTTTTTCTCTCATATATTTCACATCATCTGCCTGTAGCTTTACATTGTTGTATAACATGGTGATAAGTTTTCTGAGATGAATCACATATTACTGTCACAGATAATAAGTCTAGGGGGCAGCTACAATAAATCCTACATGATCCAGTAGGACCATGTGTGCATTGTGGTGCAACACGCACATGATAGGGCACCATTTTTTTATTCAGTAAGTGGCTCTACATGCCATGTAGAGCCACACAAACATGGTAAACACCGCGGTATGCTTATTACAGCATAGGCAGCTGAAGTGTATGCTCATCAACCAATCCAAAATGGTGGAGCTATTCAACAAGCTATAAAGCAACTGTGTAGACTCAGTGCTGGATTTTGCTGTGAGTTCCCAAACCCATAGCCGGCCTTAGGCATAGGCCAACTAGGCGGCCGCCTAGGAAGCCGCTGTAGTAGGGGCGCTTTTCCAGTATTTATTTGGTGTAGGTAGACTAGGATGGGGGCACCAAGGTGGTGTGGTGAGGGTGCCGTGAAGCCTTTTTGCCTAGGGCACCAGTTGACCTAAGGCCGCTCCTGCCCAAACCTATTGGAATACAGCCACGGAAAGGAGTCTACACAGAAAGAATATTAGGGGCTGCTGTTGCTTTAATGGATATGTACGTGCAACAGGCTGAAGTCTATGCTGCTGCTGCTGTTAATAGAACACAACCAAGAAGAAAAAGAGTTTTTAGATCCCATGATGTGGAAATTGTAGGGTGCTACAGGGTGGATAGAAGCACACTACAGGAACTCTGAAACCTCTATCATCCTCAGTTCAGAACAAGGGCAAACCATGGGGAACCAATACCGGTGGAGAAAAAGGTAGGTGTAGCACTTAGAATTTTAGGTACAAGAACTTTTCAGAGACCTACAGGGGACATGCTGGAGATGTCATACGTATCAGCATCCAGGATCCTCCATCAATTCCTGAATGCAATGCTCCAACATGCCAGTGACTACATTTATTTTCCCCATACATTTGAGGACAGGGCCACAAATATGCAGGACTTCTACTGTGCAGCACACTACCCTGAAGTACTCAGTGCCATTGACTGTATACATATAAAAATTAAGGCATCACCTGGGGAGCAGAAAAGGGTGTACATAAATAGAAAGGGTTTCTGCTCCATTAACTGCCAAGTCGTGTGTAATACTAAGGGAATCATCTTGAACATTTTTGCTGGCAACCCTGGCAGTTACCACGGCTCACATATCTGGCTCACCTCCCAACTGTATCAGATATTCACTAGGGGGATATTTCACAGGGTCATTTACTGGAAAATGATGGTTATGCACTGGAACCATGGCTAATGATGCCCATCAGAAATGCACACACAACAACTGAAGAATGCTATAGTAAGGCACACACTCAAACCATAAATATCATAGAGAATGTGTTTGGTCTGCTAAAGTTGTGGTTCTGGTGCCTAGATATATCTGAGGGTTACCTGCAGTGCAACTCATGTGCATATATTGAAATCTTCATCATTTGTGCCATGCTTCAAAGCATCATACTAAGAAAACAGCTTCAGCAGGATAAACAAGAGGAAGGGGCACACATCCCACCACTCCTGGCAAGTTCACCACAGCCACATGCAGGTGAGGAGTCAGAGGGGAACCAGCAGCTGCTGTGGGTGTAGGCAGATGTAGGTGTGCTCAATATGTCCTTGCACTGGCTAACATGCAACGCATAGCACACTCACTCACCACCTAAGGGACTAAAACTTTCACCCTATGCACATACTGTACACACAGTAACACCAAGCATTAGACGGACTCAGCCCTGAACTAAAAGTGTAACAACTGCCAGATTTTCAAGGTAAGTGCTGAATCTGGAATGTTAAAAAAATGCGTAATAATACAAATGAATGGCATATCCTTGCATACTATTACTTGGTAATGTAAGTAAGTAAAAGGTGGTTGATGAACAGCAATGACTTCAACATGTGACAGCAGTGACTTATGTGAATACATGTATCCTCTGTCAAGTAATAGGCTTCAGGCATCAAAGATTCACTCATCCACACCTCTCAAAAGTACTGATGGTCACCGAATGTCCTCAGTTTGGACTCATACTTTTGTACTGGCAAATCATTAAAGAGAGAAGTTAGAAATTAATGACACGCATTTTAGTTTTAGGTTTCATATCCGTCAGAAAAATCTTAAAAATAGTGATGCAAAAACTGTTTGTTCTACCAAAATATTTAAAATGTCTCCCTATTGTTCAGCCTTTGTCCCATTTTTATTTATGGCTTGGTCCAGCGTTGTTGCTGTAAGAGTGTGGGAGGCATGTGCACATTACAATAACCTGTAAGAAAGCAGTGCAATTAGAAAAACGGCATCACAAACACAGATATACTGAGCACTATGTCAGCTATGCACTCTGAGCATCAGACCCAAAGCTTATGTATCCCTGAAGCCAAATGATAGAATACAAGGATATGGCACAGTTATCACTTGCACAGAGTGTTGTGGGGGGAGGGGCAGGAAGCCTAGGCTGACACAAAAAGTGAGTGTGTGTGAGTAAGAAAGAGAAACAGGCAGACATTTGAATAAAGTATCAAATGGCCACTGAGACAGAAAGAGGTTTAAGCCTCACAACTGAACCATGTAACTATTGTGTGTATGTGTCTGTGTGTGCTGTCCAGGTGAAATTGGTGTGTGTGTCTGGAAGAACACAGCCAAGATTTTTGCTAGCTCTACATCTTCCTACATCAGACAGGTGTGAACCGTGCATGGTAGAGGTGGCAGTTCATTGTCGTTGTACCTGATCACGAGAATTGGCTCCACCAGGAGTTGCACTAGCATGTTCATGCCTATGGTCAAATGGATTGCTGCTACCTGAACATGACTGATGTCTGCTGGGCAAGCTCTCCTCACAAATATGCCCATGACCATGATCCCATTACCTGCCACATCTGGGTGTTGACACCTCAACCACTGATGGAGCAGTGGAAGTAATGCCACTATGGGAGCACGATTGGGCATGGCCACATTGGCTAACATCACATGATGTGGCTGATCTGTGCCCACATGGAAGACATCCCCCTCTTAGCAGACATTCCATCACAGACACCACCCATTCCAATGTGACATTCATCCAATTCACTAAATCTGCAAGATGGTGGAGGTAATCACACATGCCACCCTGTGCCACAGCTACAGCCCTAAGTATTTCTTCAAAAGTCTGAATGGAATGTGCCTGCACCTCCATGATGACCCTAAACATATGTCAAATGGCACAGAAAGCCACACCTGTAGCAGGTGAAGGACAGACAGCAGGCCACCTTTGAGCACCCCTAATGACCCTCCTGCATGGCACTCTGCCCACACTTTGACTAGGGGCACTGAAGCTGCAGTAACCACACTTCCTTGATTGAGTGTCTCACCCTCCACCTGTCCAATATCTGAGGACTCACTGGAATGGTTTGGTGCTAGGCTTACTGACTTTGTCAGATGGAATTACAGAGGATGTCTGAATGTCAACCTGAGTGTCAGATTCATCCTCTACACCCCCATCTGTGCCTCTGTTTTCCAACATCATCGTCAGAGTCTGCTGATACTCTGACATCAGGTGGCAAGAGTTCTATACTTCCACAGTCAGGATCACCTGTGATAATAATCAATACACACAGGAAAGAAATTAATAGCTACAATACTACAGTTCAATATATGCTAACACACTAAGAGTGGTGCCATTATTACAGACAGTTCAGCAATATACACTCAGTCTTGACACCCACATCACACGTATGGAAAAAATAAGTACTTTCAGTACCAAAATAAAAATGTTTGGATTATTATGTGCAGATAACTCCACACTTCCTAGGGAGGATGGTCCTGGAAGAAGTTAAGCAAACACTAAGGACACCATCATCTCAATTATCAGTAACTCAAGGGGTGAAAAACTGTTGGTCCTTTATATGTCCATTATCAATATATTTAACAGAAACTTGGCTGACATGTCCACCCCAAGCCCATGTGTAATGAACCAGAATGTGTTGTCAACTGTTTCAATCTATAACAAGCTCCCCCCCAAAAAATAAAATTCTTAAACAAACTTAAAGATTGCTGTCAATATTTTACTATACAAGAAATATTTAATTGACAGAGATAAGCACACCTGGAAGCTCCTGCTGGGACATACTTGTCCTTCCTGAAAAACAACACCAGCATCAATCACATGCTGTTGTGCACTTTCCACTGAGCTCTCTGGATTCCTGACAGTGGACAGAGACTCTTGATTTGGTGTCAGTGGTGGCTCTGTAGCAGGCCACCCCGGTAGCCCTCTGTCCATGGGCCACGGCAGCTGCTGTTCTCTAAGCAAATGAAATCATGTCAGTGGCCCTTTGATGCACCTGATCATATGCTCTGCTGCAGCCCCCAACAGCATCGGCATCATCCACTATCTGCTGCCAAATTTGTATTCTTCCCAACATATCCCTGTGGCCTTTCTGAAGCATAAAGCCATCATGTTGCCTATATGCTTGGTCAATGACATCATTCTCAGGGTCACTGAAGGGGGTTTGTGGAGAGTGGGATGTCTGGGTGCCATAGTCCTAGGTGACATATCATATCCAAACTCTGTTAATCTCTTCTACTTCACTTAAAGCCCTCTCCTTGTTCCCCAATTTCAGAGCAGAGCTCAAAATACAAAAATCACCACCTACAATCTCTAAACTTCTCACAGTTGACTCCCACATTCCACTGCTCCAAAACAAACTGCACTGTACAAACCACTCATTTTCCATTCTTGCACCAAAACTCTGGAAATCCCTTTCCCCTCAACTAAAAACCCTCTCTTCTTTCCCCACTTTCAGAGCACAACTCAAAATATAATGCCACAAAAATCTGCCTGCAAGTGCTTTTCCACTGGGCACATCACCTAACCCCTCCTACACCTAAATTAATTCTACTGTCACTTTCTATTCTCACTTTTGTTTACCTCCCATACTTACTACCAAAATTAATCCACACTTGTTCTTCTCTTTTGTTAATACTACTTGCGTTTTGTTTTAATTGTCTTTGGACTCTGTACCTTCTATGAGTACTTTGTGTTTGTGAATTAGTTCTTCTTTATTTTTTGTTAATTTCTTCACCTTGGTCTACAGATGGTCTATTGTGACAAATGCAGTACCAAAGTAAACAAACAAAATAAAATATATAAATAAAATTAATCATAAATAATAAATATCAAAATGAATATATTACTGTTATAAAGTAAATCACTAAGTTTCAGCCTGTAACCTTTCATGTTAATCATGATGGTAGACTCCAGTTAGAGAAAACATTTATGTTACTGTGTACAGTATATTAGGATTAACAAAGTGTTGTGTCAGACAATAAAATGTAGAAACCAATTATAACATTATGAATAAGGTACTTAAGGTAGTGGTGGATTTCATATTAAACAAAACATGACATACTTTGCAAATCTCACTAATTTTTACCAGTCATATTTGATTATTATTAAACTAAGAGACTAATATATATATCTATATATATATATATATATATATATATATATATATATATATGTATATATATATATATATATATATGCAACTACAATAATATCTATTTATTTGTAGTATTTACTGATGCAACAATGGCTAAGCCACACAATGACTTCATAATTTTAGGACAGCTTGCAAGAAAATTGAAAGTTTATGACGTAGATGCCCATAATTTGGGATTAGTTCATGAAACTGAAAGATAGTTTTTTAGATCTCTGTAGTAGCCCACACATTAATCTACTTCCAATCCACATGCATGTGCATGCATGCACACATACAAACACACAGCTGTATTTCATCAACATCATCTTTCCTACAGGTTATATTTAGAATTTCTTTTTGTAGATAATCTAAAGGGAACCTTCAACATAGTTTTCACAAATTTCCCGCCTTTCTTCTTCCAAAGTACAAGGTGTGCCTTATGTTGTAAAAATAATGTGTCTGTTGTTTGGCATACAAAAATTATGCAGTTATCCTAATGACAGATCTCAATGATCTGATTCCACTGTCATTAAATCCTTGGAACTATGATCACAGAGCTAAGTTAGCTTGGAACACAGACTTTTCCAAAGCTTCATCTCCCCTACTTTACCAATAATACATGCCACTGGGTTTGCAAGGGGCTGGCAAAATGGTTAAAATCTATATCTCACAGATACATGGTACAGTATTTAATTCTGACCTCTGGTTATTGGCTATAGTCTACAAATTGATAACCTATTTTTTTTTTGTTTTTTTTTTTTTGCTTATGAAGCTATGAGCACCCAGCTGCTCCCCAGACCTGAAATATGCCAAGGAATAGCCTAGCACCAGCAAAGCAACATAAATGTATATGCAGCCATAAACTGCTGATGGCCTCCACTAACCTTGCCTTCTCTAGGCCATATAAAAGATGATGGGCATGTTGAAGAGGATGGACTTAGAACATGCATGTCTACTGTTGTAGTAAATGCAAAACTCCTGTAGTTTGGATTATCCAGTCCACCCTCTTCAACTCCTTCAGAGAGTTTCAATCTCATCTCATGAGTGGTATTGTGGCAGCATTCTACGTATAACTGTGGTGCTGAGGGTGTACCTAGGTCTTGTGATGAAATCCAGTTTCTAGCACCTTTCAAAAGTATGCAGAGAATCACATTTTGCAGCTGCACAAATATTGTCTATAAATGTATTTTTTAAAAACAGCTTGAGATGTATCCACTGCCCTTGCTGAATGTGCAATATGATCACAATCCACAGACTCCTTGTTCTATTTTTGCATAACAAAGTTTAATACACTTTGAAAACCACCCAGACAGGGTAACTTTAAAGACCTTCATGCCATATTGGTAAGTAGCTTATGATCCAAACTCCTGACAATCCTCTTTTCTATCAAGATAAAATGTTACTTGCCTGTGCATGTCCAAACAATATAAAATATACTTTCCCCTACTGGAATAATGTAGAGAAAAAAATACAATGAGATTAACTTCTTTATATAAATTTTAATCAGTGGCTACTTTGAGTATAAAGATAGTTTTTATCTACAGGTCTACTTTATCTTTCAAAAAGGCCAAGTAAGGAAGATTAGCTTATAAGGTCATGAACTCTGAATGATAGATTCCAAGATAAATATTTCAGAGCCATAAACAGACTGATATAGGGCAGTTTCAACTTCTTCAACATAAAGCTTCTTAGGACTCGTAAGATTCTATTGGTGCTTTTTATATTCTTCTCAGGATAGACTAAGGATCTAGATGACTTTTAGGTCTATATGCAACTTCCTTCAACACTAATGGATGTGTAGGAATCAGCAAGTTAGTTAAAGGAAGTGAAAGTTCATGCGAGGCTTACCATATGACTGAGTTATCTGAGTTTTTTGGAACCTTAAAGGCAAAGGCTTCTCCAAAAGATGAGACCATAGTAGCATGAACTATACATGTAAAAGCCAAAGTAGGACAATGACAGTGACTTGTTCTGCTCTACTTTCTGAATAAATGTCAGTATAAGGGGAAATAGGTGAAAATCACAGAGAAGTCCTGGTGACCATTTCTGGACTACAGTGTCCTGTGCTGCTTATCTAGATGGGGTATAAAGCAACAGAAGTTGTCTGTGCTTGGCATTGGAAGAGGTTCCAAAAGATTACAAAACGGCTTCCCATCTCTAGAACAGCTAAGTCACTACTGACAAAATAAGGTACCAATTGTGTGGCATTAGCAAACCTTAGCTGAGCTTGTCCACCAATGAGCTGGCTTCATCAGGCATAAGGGTAGTTAACAGAAAGTAGCATGTAGATATAGCACATTCCCATATTCTCATTTGGATAACTGTGTAACTTGTGGGATAACACACTGTCTCACAAACATTATGCAATTCTTTGGTAACATATTGGCTCACAAACTCTATAAAACTCATTAGATAGTATGTTGATTCACAAATTGAACCAAGGAAGTTAGGGTTTGCAGCACTACTTTCTTCAAAAGTCCTGTCACTAGAGGTATATGCCAGGATTCAGTTCTTGGGCTACTCTTCTTTGGCATTTACTTCTCAGATGTTAAATCTAACATTAAAGATTTGTGGCTGACCAAATGTATAGATGACTGCAAGCTTGGAGATATCACAAACTCCCCAAAAGGTAACAAGATACTCAATGACAGCCTGCCCCAAACAAATAACTGGTGTCCAAACCATGGATTAAAATTAAATACTGAGAAGTATATAATTGTATCCTTTGTCAAGCATGACAGCCCTTGTAACTATCACATTGACAACATATCCCTGAAAATTGATCCCACAGTTAGGGCTCTGAGAATCTATGTTGACAATAAACTGTCCTTTGACCACCACAAATCCACTGTTTTAAGGTTGTCCCTTTTCATCACACAGCTTATATCTAAAGGTATTGCATCCAAGTCTAGGGATGTAATCATTCAGCTGTACTCGGCACTCATTAGGCTGATCACTGTGTACCATTATAGTATATTTCTGTCCAAATGCTTTTCACAACTGGAATGATCACAAAAAATAGTGTAAATCATAAAGAATATGCACAGCATCTCAAAGCCTCATTCCGCTTTTCAGTATCATACAGACTACTGAGTGGTGACCTCTGGCTCCAATATAAGCATTAGTAGACTTTATTCTGCCAGACCTATTACATATACCAAGTCTAAAGGTATCATAAACAGCCACTTAAGGGATCTTAATTTCTTCTGTAAAATAACTAGAACATGTTGGAGGGATAGGCATGTATCACAGAAAATACCACTTCTATGGAACTGTCTTCCACTCCACATAAAACTAAGTACTTCTCTTCTTCTATTCAAATGTAATTTGGCAAATGGATGAGTAACCACAAATTTGCCCTAATTTAGTACCCATGTTCCTCATTTATATAAGTATGTAAATGTCCCAGCATTTCCTTGTTCTGCCTATGTCTGGGTCATATGTATGCAAAATATAAGGGCTAAAAACTGCCACAGGAACACAGGACTAGGCTTCTTAAGATCCGCGCAGATCAACAGCCTAGTAAGTACCTATGAAGCTATGTATTCTACGTTAAACTGAGACTTCATCTGCATGAGTTGATAGTAGCTCTGTAGATCAGAGTGTGTACTGTACCTTTAAGAGTTGTTCCAGTCAGTGAGCACGTGCATATAAGTACTGAGCACATGCAAGTAAGAGCACCATTTTGATTGAGCAGTCAGAGTGAAGGCATGCATGTGTGTAGTAGTCAGTTAGTTAGTTTGTTTAGTTTAGTGTACCATTCATCCATCCTATGTTTGTGTATAATAAACTAGTTAAATGAACACCCACCCTCATCATCTTATTGAACGTACAAAATGAGTGACTTGGTGTCAGAAGCAGCATGTCTAAAATGACGCGATGCCAGAAAGGAGTCCGAAGTGAAACTTCTTCTTCAAGACCATAAGGTGCGCAGTTACCTTTGGTGGAATATGCAGTCATAAATCATCCCTGCTCAAATGACTTGCAAACAGGTCAGAAAGACAAATCCAGGTACTAAATTCATTTAAATGATTTTTTTACTCAACGCATATAAAATGAAGCTTTCAAAATGATGTTCTAATTAAACAAAATGTTCAAAATTATGATATATTGATATAAAATACTCAAAATGCTTACAAAAGTGCTTGAAATAACTTTAGAATCACATAAAATGTATTAAAAAAAGAAAAACAACCATATTTTTGCTGTGTTTCTTTTTCATATTAACTAAAGCTATTCAAGATATCCGAGATGTGCAAAGTATTTGCATGTTTGTGCAGCATTACAGTTCAGTTATTTTGCAAAATACAGTCATTTTGAAGGGACTGTCATGTAGCTGAATATTTTTGAGTACCTGGTATGTGTGTGTGTGTGTGTGTGTGTGTGTGTGTGTGTGTGTGTGTGTGTGTGTGTGCGTGTGTGTGTGCGTGTGTGTGTGTATGTGTGTGTGTGTGTGTGTGTGTGTGTGTGTGTGTGTGTGTGCATATGAACACAATTACAAAAGCATTTTGTTGGTATGGCAAAAGGATTTTGTAGACCTAGTCCACTATTAGTTGATAATGTTGCTGAAAACTGGAGAGTGTTTGGGCAAGAGTATGATATTTTCATTCAGGCTGCTTTTCCTGACAAAGATGCATGTACAAAGGCATTTATTCTGCTTAATTTAGATGGTTCAGAAGCCATTGAAAGGGAGCATTCATTTGTGTATTTCCCAGCTGTGTATGCAGGGGAGGGGGAACTGTCATATTGTGGTACTGGCTGAAAAGCAGGAAGACACTTGAGTGTTTGACGCATAAATTTAGAGAAATGTGTAACACCCAAATAAATATTACAATCTAAAGGCACATATTTTACACAAGAGATCAATAGCCTTTTGTAGCATATATAACTGAATTGAGAAACAAGGCAAAAACATGCAGATTTGGTAATTTAAGAGATGAGTTGATAAAATACAGGCTTGTGTGTGGCATTAAAGATGTATTATGCTGAGACAGTGATTTAACTTTGAATAAGGCCATAGAGATTTTTTCAGATATATGAGCTCACAGAAAAGCACACAAATATGCTTACAAATGAGAAAAGCATGCTTGCAGTGTCTTCCACTGCTAATGTTGACAGTTTGCAGCACAAGGTTAAAAGATACAAGCCTAAGGGTGTGGCTGCTTCAGTGAAACCCATCATTTCTTGCAAATTCCAGGGCAACTCCAGTAAAATCCACAGCATGCTCAATGAAGCAGAGGGGCGAGTCGGCAAAACCTGTGGCAAGCATCATAGTCAACTGTCATAATTGTGGAGGTAGCCATGACCCCAAAAGAGAAAACTGTTTAGCTTTTGGTCAGCAGTGCCACACATGTAAAAACTGGAATAATTTTAAAAGGTTCTGTAAATCAAAAGGGGCACATTCTTTTATTGAAAGAAAGCTGCTCATATGCCACATGCAACTGTTTTTTTTCTGTCTTAGATGCAAAAAATTCATTCAAATTTCACTTGGCTGAAAATCTTCATTGCTAACCACTTTCAGTGCACCATTTGGAAGGTACAGATTTTTGAGAATACCATTTGGGATGAATCCTGCCAGTGAAGTCTTTCAGCATGTGATGGAGCAAATTTTTTCTGGCTCTCCATGTGCTATTATAAATATATTATATTCTTGTAGGAGGCAATGGTGAAGTTGAACATGATAGAAACCTCAGAAAATTTATGGAATGTTCTCGTGAAGTGAATCTTCAGTTAAATCCAAAGAAATGCAAGTTCATGCTATGAGAAGTTACTTATGTGGGTCATTTGTTTATCATTTCAGGCTTCTGACTAGATCCTTCCAAGCAAACTGCAGTTCTTGAGATGTCAGCTCCAGACAATGTGACTTCATAACGTTTTCTTGGCATGATCAACTATTTGGGAAAGTTTATTCCAGATTTTAGTGACCTTTCAGCACTGCTAAGTGAGCTGACATGCAACGATGTAACTTGTTCCTGGTTAGAAAAACACCAATGAGAATTTGATGTCCTGAAACAGAGAATTACCAGTCCACCCACTTTAAAATACTATGATGTTCACAAACCTGTACCCTTTCTTGTGATGGTTCGAAATTTGGTCTTAGTGCAGTCATTCTTCAAGATGGCAGAGCAGTAGCCTATGTATCTAGAATTTTAACCCAAACCAAGATGCAGTATGCTCAGATAGAGAAAGAACTTTTGGCAATTGTGTTTGCATGTTCAAAGTTCCATGATTATATTTACGGCCGACCTATTTAAATCGAGACTGATCACCAACCTTTGGTCACTATTTTAAAAAAGCCTATGCACACAACTCCTGTAAGATTGCAACACATGACCTTAAAATTATAAATGTACAATTTTCACTTGGTTTACACAAAAGGCAATCTTCTTTATCTTGCTGATAGTTTATCCAGATCCCCCAGAATAACCACTGAACAGCATGACAACGAGAAACCTGATTTTGAAGTCATGGAAGTAAGAAGATTTTCTTCCACACATCTTGATGAGCTTAGAGTGCACACAGCTGCAAATCCAATTCTCCAGAAGTGCACCCACTTTATCAGTCGAGGATGGCCGTCAAAGCAATCTTGTTTACCACCAGACGTGCAGCAGTATTTTCCTTACAGAGGCAAGATTTTGATGGAAGATAGTATCATCATGAAAGGTCCAAAAGTGATCATTCCAAAATCTTTGCACTAACAGTATATTAAAATCTTTCATCGTGGCCACCCAGGAACTGATTCTACCAAAAGAAGGGTGAGAAGGCTAGTATTTTGGCCTTCTATGTCAAAAGATATCGAGAAAGAACTTTCAGCTTGTTCTGTTTGTAATAGTACTAAACCACATCTACAAAAAGAACCACTTCAGCTAAGACAGACTCCTGAACTACCTTGGTCAACAGTAGCTACAGATATTTTCAGTGGAATGGTCAACATTACTTGGTGTTAGTAGACTCTTATTCAAATTGATTTGAGATTGACCTACTTCCTAACTTGACATCCAATACTGACATTATGAAGTTGAAGAGACATTTATCTGTCCATGGTAGTCTGCACAAAGCCATTTCTGATAATGCTGCACAGTTTACAAGTCAGCAGTTTAAGAGATGTACTGAAATGTGGTACTTTGTTCATGTTACAAGTAGTCCTGAATACCCACAATCAAACATCCTGGCTGAAAAGTGGAAAACAGCTGTTGGAAAAGTCTAAACGTGATAATAATGACATTTTTCTAAATCTCAGAAGCATACCTCGTGACAACCTTCTTGGTTCACCTGCCCAGAGGTTAATGTCGAGACAAACCAGAACCACACTGCCAATCTATAAGAATTTGTTGGTTCCAAGTGCTAAAAACAACAAAACAATAAAAGCTCAACTTCTAAACAAGCGTTTGTCCCAAAAGTCCTACTATGATAAAACCAGCAAGCCTCTGAATCCATTAAAAGAAGGAGAGACATTGAGGATGCAGACAGAAAAAGGATTTGACCAAATCAGACTTGTGAAATGTTTTTGTGAAGAACTAAGATCGTACATTATTGAGTTGCAAGACATGGAATTCAGGTGCAATCGGAAACATTTATTACTGGTATCCAAGCCAGTGTTACAGCATCCTGTCTGTAATAAAGACACTCATTCTCAGAGTGATTTGTCCAATGTTCCTTTTCCAGAGAACATTTCATCATTTGTTCTGGTTCCTGAAACTATCCCCAAAAGTCCTCAAGAAGAACATTCCCCAGGTACTGTCCCTGTTGCTAAACCCTGTTCTAATTATTACATTATGAGATTAGGTCGTATTTCAAGACCTAATCCCAAATACATGGCAACCTGGACATGATTGTTATTGCTTGTATATATCTCTGTATAATTTGCATGTTTATCCAATTGTCATTTTCATTGCAGGATAGAATAGTCAAAGAGGGAGAATGCAGCTCAGAGTGTGTGTTGTACCTTTAAGAGCTATTCCAGTCAGTGAGCACATGCATATAAGTACTGAGCATGTGCAAGCAAGAGTGTCATTTTGAGTGAACAGTCAGAGTGAAAGCATGCATATGTGTAGTAGTCAGTCTGTTTAGTTTAGTGTTCCATTCATCCAGCCTGATGTGTTTGTGTATAATAAACTACTTAAATGAACACCCAGCTTCATCATTTTATTGAATACACACGTGAGCGACAGCTCAAGTGGATGTAAAAAATCCCATGGATCTACTGAAAACAATGTATATAAATTTGCCCAGTGCCATGGCTAATTTCCTTCCATTGGTATGAATACCACCTTGGGTCTCCCTGAAAGGAGGTCACTGGCCTAGTGGGAGTAACCTAGACAACAAAGTATTAATAAAATGAAATAAAATAAATTTATATGCTACACCACAGCCATGTTGTTAGTCTGGATAGCAAGTGCACTATGAGAGAGAGAGAACCCTAAAAGGCCTGCAGAGAATGAAGGACTACTCTTATCTCTATTAATGTGCAGGCTTGCCTCTAGTGACCATGCATCTTTGACTGTCTACTTCAATGTCCCCTGTACCTCAAGTCAGAGGTATCTGTGTCTTCCAAGGTGGCTGCACACTGAATAGCAGCTTAATTTCAGCTCTACCAGTGTGAAAACAGAAACCCAGAAAAGAGACCCAGTGAACTTTACTTTTTGGGTAAATTGCAATTACTGGGTAACAGTGCACTACCTAGATGCCAGAAAAGAAGACATTTTTTGATAACTGCAGAGCACAAAAAAACTTTTGACCCAATGTCTAAGACAACAGAAAGTAGAAAGGGCTGTTACCAAGCTTAGGAAGCCTATAACAAGGAAAATAACCAGAAATCCTGTACTGATATTAGAAATATTTTGGAAATGCTATGCAAATTGATATAAAACAGAGAAATGTGGAAACTGAGAAGAAGTACAAATGGAAATATTTATGGAAAAGCCAAGGCTAGAGGTAGAAAAGGCTCAATTATTAACAGTTAGGACAGGAGGAGATGAGATAAAAATAGTGACATATAACCAATCTACAGGTAAGTCTCCATGAATTGATGGTATTCCTGTGGAAGTATGGCATCTAGGAGGGAAGAAAGTGATAAGGATCTGGAAGGTTGTTTAATCATATTTTAAAAGGAGGAGAAGCACTGACATCCTGGAAGAAAGCTGTGGTGTCTGTAATGCTGAAAGATTGTCAAGACCCATTAAATTCAGCTTCCTATAGGCCCATTTCTATTATGAACCATGATTATAATGGATAACTGAATCTATCTCTTTATACATAGAGAGTAAGTTAGGACCCATAGTGAGAGGTATACCCACTATTCTTCAAGATACAACACAATTATTGAATCATCGTAGAGAGTATGAAGAGAGATTAGTCACTAAAAAATACTTGATGGTCACCCTAAATGTACAGAGTCTGTTTACCTCTATCCCTAATGACTATGGCATATAGACTATCAGAGAAACCCTCAATGCTGCAACAACAGTTAGTAATGAAGAAAATATATTAATCTGCACACTACTTGAGTTGGAGCTATCTAATAATATTTTTATGTATGGCCACCAAATGTATTTGCAACAATGGGGTGTGGCTATGGGCACCCCGTGTGCGAATTCATATGCTAACTTGGTTGTTTATCACTGGGAGAAACAGTATCTTAATAGCCATGGCCTAAGTACAAATATGATCACTTATAGACACTTTGTTGATGACATTCTTATGTTTTGGTACGGACAAGTCAAGTCCCTGGAAGATTTCATTTTATATTTAGAGTCAACTACATCCTTTTTAAGGTTCACCATGACATACTCTCATGAGTCAGTGAACTTTTTGGATGCGACAATATATATAGGACTGTGCAACAAGGTATTAATACCAGATTATATGATAAAGAATGTTGGAGAAACAGTATATTGGATCATAGTAGTATGCACCCAGGACATGTGTTTTTTAATATAGCTGAAGGACAGATGAAAAGGATAAAAAGGACATGCAATGCTCCACAAGTTATGCAGAAGGAAGTTGAGAGGATGGAAAGTATACTCTTAGATAGAGGGTATAATGGGTCAGAATTGAATAGAGCAATGGCTAAGACTTTGGGGGAATGGAAGAACAGGGCAAACAAGATGTATCAATTTCCATAGAGAATAAGGCTAAAATAAATAGGAGACAACAGGTTTGCTTTATGACCAACTATACGAATGATAATAGGAAGGTAAACAGTATCATTAATAAGAATTGGCATCTTTTAAATATGGATGAGGAAATAAAGAAGTGGGCAGGGGAAACACCAAGTTTTTCCTATAGGAATAACAAGAATTTAAAACATTTATTGTGTGGGGAAAGACACAAGGATGTCACACAAAGTAAAGAACTAGGTACATTCCCATGTGGGAAGTGTGATGTGATTTGCATTGTCACCCAGCCCTGAACTTTGTTTTTAAACCCAGGTTTTATGCCTCTTGTAATAGTATAAATATTGTTTACCTTGCTAGTTATAATTATTGTGAATGTTTTTATGTAGGTAAAACCCTGAAATGGCTTAAGGATAGAATATATCAACATTTGTATGATATAAGAAACAAGAATACACAAAATGCCTTAGCAAAACATCTCATGGAATTCGAAAAGCATAGTTTTAGTTTCAGGGTACTACAACAAGTAACTTTTAACACAAGAGGGGGAATTCACAATAATTATCTAGAAAGAGTTGAACTTCGATGAATTTTAAGACTTCGGGCACATACACTTCCTGGACTTAATAGCAGTATATGTATTAAGCCAGTGTTAGATGCTGGTCCCCTTAAATAATATGTCACTGTCTCTTTTAGAGTTATTTTTTGGTTTAAGAGCTGATTTTAACTGAATGATTTTGATTGCCTAATTGACTAATCACTAATTATTGTCACGATGTATATATAAATGCAGTCATTTTTGATGTATTTTAAGGATCTGATGAAGAGTAGATTTTACTACGTGAAAGCACTTATCCATTGTCTAGTATTCAATAAATCAACTTTTAATGGAACTGGATTATTCAGCTGTGGTGGTTACTTTTGTTCTTTTGCTTATTGAACCATGATTATAACATGTTTATGTCTATAATGGCTAAAAAAATGGCGAAGGTGTTGCTAAAATTGTTAGATATGGATCGATGTCATTCTTTGGAGATAAAGCAAACAATTGACAACATTAATAAAACAGTGATGATGATCCAGAGGGAAAAATAATGTAAGAAAATACCACTATAGTTGGTGGGCCTTGACAGAGAGAAAGCATTTGACACAGTAAGCTGGGATTTTATGAACAGGGGAATTGAAACATTTGCATTCCCTGACACAAAAATAAGGTTAATTACAAAGGATTTATGAGGGATCATAGGTAAAAATTAAACTGGGGGTTCCTCTCTGATTAGTTCTGTTTGAATAGAGGAACTAGGCAGGGGTGTCCTCTTTCCCCTTTATTATTGACATTATATTCAGAACTATAGGCAAAGAAAACATGGAACTCAGAAATTCAATTATATTATTGGTATGGTAGTCAAGAAAAGTTGCCTTTATTTGCAGATGATATTATTTTGTACCAGATAAAGCCAGAAAAGAATATTTCAGTGTTGTGAAACATTCTGTGACAGTTTCATGTCTTTTTGGAATACAAAGTTAATGAAGATAAAACAAAGGTAATAACTGTAAACTATGCACCCACAACAAATTGGTTCAACAACACCCATATTTATGGCAGCATGATAAAATGAAGTACTTAAGGCTATGAGTTTAAAAGATTCTGTTATGGCAGCTAAGGATATTTGGGAAGAGGCTAAACAAAAGATAATACAAAAACTGAGAAACTGGAAGATCCATTTCATGGAAAGCAAGATACAAGGAGTGAAACTGTTTTTAGTCCCTTTAGTTTTATACATAGGTCAGGCATATTTTATCAACCAGAAGAGAAGCTGTGGATAACAATTAATAAAGAACTTTATTTGGAAGGCGAAGATGCAAGTGACAAGTGAGATAAGTTGACCCTTCCTCTAGAACATGGTGGTTTGGAATTACCTGATTTAAATGGATATTTCAGAGCTACATAGTTAAGGCTCCTATACCTAGCACAAACAGAAAGCTATAAATCAAAGTTGAAAGGGATGATGATGAAACAGAGTGGGGGACTCAAGAAATAAGGAAAGTCTGGGATTTTGAATGCAAATCCTTAAGGAGAGTAACAATAGCCATATAGAATGTTTTACTCATAAAGCAGCAGAAAGCATTCAAAGAACTAAGACAATATGGGAATGGATAAAGGTAATTCTGCTGATAGGGATGATTGAATTTGGGTTACAGAGAATAGGCAAGAGTAGCCTGGAATTTACTGGAGAAAACTGGTAAAGGAACCCAAGTATTGGGAGCAAATGATTAGAGATGGAAAGGTAATAGAATGGGAAGATAACAATAATACATTTTGACTGCAGGCTAGTGACTGCCTTCCCTATCAAGGACTGATGTCAGAGTACAGGCAAAGACAAAGAAATAGGGAGACCCCAAGTGAAAGTCTAGCACTGGTAGTACTTTCAATTGAATGTAGAGCAGAAGCTGCTTTTAAAAATGAGAAAATTAGTAGGTCATACAGAATATTGCAAAATAACTATAGGAATCAATCCGAGGAGGTTAGAAGTAATTGGGAAGAGAAACTGGATAAGCAATTCACAAAGAAACAGTGGGAGATGCATGTATGGCTCCCAAATGTCCAACAAAGTCTAGAAGATTTAAGAGTTTTGCTTGGAAGGGTTCGCATAGGTATTTTTATACCCCAAGCAGACTCCAAGGAAATTCTTCTTAGGTAGATTGCAAATGTTGGAAGTATGATGGGGAAGAAAGAGGTAATTGGGAACATATTTTTTGGAAGTGTAATTTATTTATTTTACATTTGTTGACTGGGACAGTCCAACTGGATATATGTCCATTTTCAACAGAGGCCCGGGGAGAAAAGCTCCGGATAACACAGACAGATATGAGGCAAACATATTTACAAAGTCCTCTAGTAGGTACTCACAATATACTCAGTTGTAATAGGATACAAAAACAACAGGTTGCAGCAAGCTATTATGAGCAAAAGATGTGTACAATATTAATGTAAATAAGGTCCTGAATAAGTAGTGATTAATCAGGGTTAGTACAGGTATAAAGTGAGTACTCTTTAAAATACTGTTTGAGGCATTTTTTGAAGAGACTTAAAGAAGGTTCAAGGGTAAGGTTAGATGGAAGTGAATTCCAAGTTTTACCAATGACGTTGGCAAACAGGGAGTTGCCGACTGAATTAATGGCTTTGTGAATTTGGACCAACAGTTTATTGGATGAGTAATGAGCTGGCAGACTTTAAAAATTCCTTGCAGATTACTGTGTCAGAAATACTGGGTGAGTCAATTGATCTACCTAAGGAAATTAATTTTGAGCTGTGATACAGGATCTAAATTGCCTAGACATATTTAGGCTTTTTTGAGTTTAACTTTGGTGGCTGCAAAAAGAAAGCAATTAATAAAAAATGAAAATGAAAGTCTAAACCAAACATATTAGAAGTTGTGAATATAGAAACAGAGATACATTAACTGGAAATGGGATCTTTAGAAAAGGGTAGGAGCAAAGTACACAGAAAAATGGAAATTTTGGGAACAATGTATGCAGAATGATGTTTTCGAGAAGGAATGAGGTTTAAAGAAAGGCAGGAATTGAATGAGTTATGCAATGTTGGATTGGTAATAACTGTATCAAAGACTATATGTGGTGTATAATGTTTGCAACTGAAAATATGGCATATGGTTTGTTTTCATTTATTTAAATGTATGATTGCCTATGTCATATGTGATAATTCAATAAAGGTAGAGACATCTGTGATGACCAGCACCGTGGGGATGGGTAGCTAGAAGGGACCACCCAGAAGAAGACCGGGTGCATGTACCCAACAGGACAGATGGCTATTCTAAGACCTGAATATCTGTCTGTCATCCAACAGAAGACCCAAGGCCTGGCATTGCAGGGTCTTGAGAAACTATTGTTGAATTCATATGTGAAATCTGGCATAAAGAACTAGAATAATAGTGGCTGACATGCTTTAAGAGTTTAAAACAGATATCGTAAGGAGCAGATTTGAGCTAAAGATGATTTATCACTGTCCACATTTAGA
Organism: Protopterus annectens; assembly: GCF_019279795.1. Taxonomy (NCBI): domain Eukaryota; kingdom Metazoa; phylum Chordata; order Ceratodontiformes; family Protopteridae; genus Protopterus; species Protopterus annectens. Next base: position 368,844,597 of record NC_056730.1, on the reverse strand, counting down.
AGACGCCTTTTGGGGCAGATGGTTGATAAACCTTGTATAATAACAAAGTTTAGCACTCAATCAATGAATCTCAGTGTCTGTAATGATTGCATCTGTAATTTTATAATGTTCACTGTAATGCCTAAGGACTGGACTAATTGAAGCAGAGACTCCCACATAGAAACTGTACTGTCCAGCAATGGAGTAGTTGGGAGTCACTTGTCTAGATTTTAAAATATCTTGATACCATGCAACCTCTTGTTTGTTTCTACCATGGTCATACATTTTGGTGAACACCGTCAGGGCTGAGAAGAGGTCAAATGGAAATGCCCAAATTAGGGACTGGTTCCTACATAGAAGCATAGCAACCTATTTGACTCTCCTTTGCGATCCTTATATTCAAAAATTAAAATCAAAATACACCACTGAAGTTCAAAGCTGCAGTTATAAAAGCTAAGCAACAAAAATGACAAGTATGGTATCAGCTTTTGAAAACCATTTATTAATATCCACCTTCTGATTATACACTGATGCTATATACTGCTTTTTTCATCTTTATGTTCAAGTAAGTAACCTAGAGTTTCAAAGATGACATCCAATCTCCTTTTGATAATCATTAAGAATCATTCAACTGAGATCATCTGGAACCTCTCTTTGGGGACTAATTTAGGCTGCTGCACTCTAAAATTGGCTTAATAATGCTTATTTTGTCTTTACTATGAGAAATAATGTTAAGTAATAGATGGACCCTTTCTGGTCTGGTTGAACCTATCAGATTATACCTTTTTGAAGGAGATTGAGAACCTCATTCTTTACTGCATTCGTTTGGTGGGATGTGACTCTAGACAGTGAGAAAAAATGCAGTTGAGAAGGTATGGAAAGGAAGTTTTTAGCCTCTGGGGAAAAAAGGTTTAGCTATATCTGTCCTGTGTAATGGGCATGCATAATGGAGGGACAAATAACTCCTAAATGCCTCCACATTGGGACATTTTAGCAAGTCCTCAGGGATTTCTCTGCTACTGCACTCCCCATATGAGGAGCTTTTGTCTCCCTAATTCACTTACAAATTTTTACCTTTAAGTAGACATCCATTCTGTAAAGCTCCGTGACCAGTTATTCTTTCCATATTATTAGTTTCTTTGTTGCTGTTGATTTTACCTAAATGAGAGCTGACATAGTTTCTTCTAAATCCTGAGTCCTGGTGAAGGTGTATTGTGGTGTCTCAAAATACGGGTCTATATTACAAGAGTAATGCAAACTGTGGAAATGTCCTGCCTGTACGGCAACTGCACGTCTCAAAAACCAAAGCTAAAAATCAAACAAAGCCAGCAGATCTGGGCAAGCTGTGTAATTTTATTAGCTTGTCTTTAAAGCATAAAAAACAGACTGGTTTCAACTCAATAAATCCTCAGCCTGAGTCTGCAGTGGGATGCACTGAATCAGTGTGCCAGCAATGAGCTGAAATACATGACTGTGGTCATATTTATGTGAAAAGTTAGACATCTGAGATGTAAGCAGTCAGTAAAGTGACTGTAAATGATGAGTTCAGGTGTGTGTGTGTGTGTGTGTGCGCGTGTGTGTGTGTGTGTGTGTGTGTGTGTGTGTGTGTGTGTGTGTGTGTGTGTGTGTTTGTGTGTGTGTGTGAACACACTTGTACTCAAGCTGGTAAGCAAGTATGACAGCAATAAACTGGCATATATAACTGTGGTTATTATTTATCTACAGTAGCACATGATCAGTCATCTATATCATATTGTGACTATGGTCAAAACTGGTATACCATAGTACAGCCTTGCAAAAATGCATTTGGCCCCAGTTGTATCTTGCATCCTCCTTCCTTTGAAGTTTGCAGCTATTGATAGACACAGCTCACTCTCTTAACTCCAAGCTTATTTACAGGGCACCTGCAGGAGAAAGCAATGTTTCCCCATCAAATAATTTTTCTCCTTAAACAGTAATCCCAATATTACTAACAAAAAATAATGTGTATCTTAGTTGTCTCTCCCAGTGTGAGGTATTTCCATTTTGTTTAGTATTTTCTTCCCATGTCATGCAAGGTTTGCATGGAATAATCCATTATTTCCTATAATAATCTGTCTTGCTGGGTGTTACTTCATATTTTCTATTTCAGTTTAGATGTTCAACATAGAAAAAAGGTTACTTATCTAGGTATTAGCAGCTGTGCACTCCTTCTTCCTTAAAGCAACTCTAACACACAACTTTTGTATTGAAAACCGCAGACTAATGAAATGCCAGCTAGACAGATCTACTATTGTACACTCATGGTCACAGATGGTAGACCAGTTCAGGAGACTTTGACAAGAACCTTGAGTCCACTAGCTAGTACAGTGAATGAAGGAGGACTCCCTGAATGTAAGAATCTATTATCCTTTATCAAAGTACTTCAGGTTAGATACAGTTTGTAATATGAGATTTTACGATGGGTCTAAAATTGGCAAAAGGCATTATCAAGACAGTCATAAAAAGTCTTGACTTTCTCTGAAGATTTCCAGTGGAAGCAGCAGCAGTAGTTTCAGAACTCTAACTGCATGAGTAGAATATTCTGAAGAAGATGGAAGTTCACAAAAATGCCATCATCAGTTGATATAATGTGTTTTGTGAGAAGGAAAAAAGCTTTGAAGAAAAAAATAAATCATATCAATATGGCTAACTCTTCAGAACATTTTGAAGTCAATCAAATTAAAAAATAATAAGTACACAATAAAATAAAATATGTTTGCAGTTTTTGAGCAGCGTGTTTTTTTTCTGCTTTATCATGTTAATGTTTAGATCTTATTAAATGCTACAGTAAGAATCATTTATGTTCTCTATAAAGGTTCATAGGAGCTTACCAGGCTAATAGCCCTAAGGCCTTTACAAGCCTAGCCATGTAAAAAAAAAAAAAAGTACCCTAATTGACCATAGTTAGATAGGCATTATTAACAGAGTGATTCTATGATCAGCACCAACTGCCCCTGTCCATGAGGGACATATGTACCACCCCCCAGGGTGAATTTACAGTTACCCATCCAAATGTCAAGGCTGCACTTAAACTGGGTCATCGAGGTGCTCTGCTTCACAATCAGTGGGAGCTTATTCCAAAAGAGCGGCAATATCTGGGAGATATAACTATCTTTGCAACACATTTTGTTAATATCACAGGCTAAGTTGAGATCCCTGGAGCAAGTGACTCTTATCCCATTTCATTTGCAGATGTGCAGCATTTCCATTAGCGCAGGGTCAGAGACTGTTCTCTAGGCCATGCACAGGTTGCCTCTCAGCAGCCTGTATCATACAAATTATAGTGACAGGGCTTTCAGTCTTTTAATGTATGACATGTTTTGGAGGCCTTGAATTCTCTTGGTTAGAAAGCTCTGTGGTCTCTCCAGTTGCTGCAGGTGTCTGGTGGGGTACATACAGAAGGGAGGATTGTACTCAATTAGTGGTCTGATAAGGGTCGAGTACAGGGTCTTATAACACCCTTATTTATGAGATGTACAATGTAGAAAGCTTTCCATACCACTATTCGCACATGGTGATCGAAGTTTAGATTGCTATCAACCTGTGTTCCCAAGTCTCACACCGCTGGCTTTGAACCTAGATGGGTGCTATCTATATCATAATTAGCAGGGGCTACTTTTTTACCAAAGGAAATAATGAGCCATTTTTTTCCACTTAGTTTTAGTCCGTGACTTTAGCACCAATCACTTGTCCATATCCTTCTGTAATATGTTAACATCATTGGTAGACTCTATGATTGTGCCCAGTTTACAGTCATCTGCAAACATGGTAAGCCACATGCTATCGACTTTCACCTGGACCTCAGAGAAATAGATTCCAAACAATAGAGGGCCCAGCATAGATCCTTGTGGTACCCCACTGGTAACTTGTCTACTGTTGGGAGATGGACTCTCCAACTTTGACAGTGTGCATTCTCTCAGTGAGCCAACTGACTACTCATCTAGTGACACATGGCTTAATCCTCAGCTGGGAGAGGTTCTCAATGATTTCTCAGTGGGGAATTGTGTCAAAAGCCTTGACTAACTCAAGATAAAGAGTATGCACTGCTCTGCCCTCATTCAAGGCTTTGGTGACATTCTCAAAAAGTCTGCCAGGTTTAATAAGTAAGATTTACCCTTGATGAAACCAGACTGGGTCGGGTCAAGAGTTTGGAGGTCATCTATGTCCTTGTTGATATAGTTTCTCTCTTTTTTAATTTCTCCAAGTCTTTTGGGTTTCTAATACCTTGACGAGAATGGACCCCATTCCTAAGTCAAAGTACAATTAAAGTTCATGAAATTGGTATTGTTTCAATCTTTGATGTCAGCCAGAAGTGTGTCTGTATGCAAGACATTGTAGTCACTGGGTGTGGCGATTTCAATAATCAATGCTACTTTTGCCTTCTTTTCATGGACCACCATATCTGGTTTTCTAGCATCTTTCTTTTGAACTGTTGGTAATGGGTGCTTTGTGGCTCATGTTTCCAGTGTTTTTCAGCCACTTCAATACCATAATGTTTGCACAATCCCCAGAGCAACAGTCTGGCCATATTATTATGCCTTTCAGTATACAGTCCTTAAGCAATTAGTATGTCACAATCAGCAACGAGGTGTGCTACTGTTTCCAGTTCTGTTTTACAAAACCTACATTTGCCTGTTTGTCACATATGTTCAATGGACTTTGCAAACCAACATGTACATAGGCCACTATCTTGGGCCACCTATATTAACTGTTCATCTCTTGGTTTGAATTCATCTCTCTTCTTAATAATTCCTGTGTTCAACATGAGGTTCAGAAATTTTCTATATTTGCAACTATATTTATGCCTTTTCATCTGGTCCTTCATCTTATATTCTTTCATTTGTTTTTTGGCACATTCAATTGCTGCCAGATTTTTATCTACTTCTGATTTCATTTCAATTCCTGCTTGACACAGATGTGCTTCCGCTAGATTAAGCAGAGAAGTTATCTTATTCTCCTCATGTTTCACAACTTTCACTATGTTTGGGTCTTGTGAGGTCAGCAGATATGTGTGCAGTCACATGATTGCAGACCTATACATGTAATCAATTTCAAGGAGGCCCATGTCTGCTCCAGAATGGGGAATATATAATCTTGGTATGCAATGATTTTTATAAATCATTTGGTGAGCATGAAGCACCGTTCTTGCTTTCCTGTCTAATCTATCCAATGCATTTTAGGACAGTCACTCTAAAACTGTAAGTTGGGACAGGAAGAGCAAATTGGTTTATAGTTTTAACTTTGTTTCCAGATGGCAATGCTGTTTTCAGGAGTCTTCTAAAGTATTCCTAAGTTTTATTCACATTTGTTCATGTTTTATTGTTGATCCTTCATCAATTCCGTAATATGCATATACTCTCTCTTGCTCAAGTTCTTTTATATCACATTCTTGTCCCTAACTGATGTTTTTTTGATGCTGCAGTTTTCCTGCTTTAAAGGTTGCTTTTGCACAATTATCAAGCCAAATGACATTCTATCACCTGCAAAACGTTTTGACAACTTGCAGTTGTGCTTTCAGTTCCTCATCTGCTGAGCTATCCAGTTTTAAATCACTGACAAAGAGAAGAGAAGATGAATGAAGGTCAGCAGGACTAAGACAGAATATATGTGTGTGAATGAGAGGGAGAATAGAGGAATGGTGAGGATGCAAGGAGTAGAGGTGGGAAAGGTGGATGAGTTTAAATACTTGGGATCAATATTTCAGAGTAATGGTGAATGTGGAAGAGAGGTGAAGAAGACAGTACAGGCAGGATGGAGTGGGTGAAGAAGAGTGTCAGGAGTGATTTGTGACATACGAGTATCAGTAAGAGTAAAAGGGAAGGTCTACAAGAGGGTAGTGAGACCAGCTATGTTATATGGGTTGGAGACAGTGGCACTAACAAAAAGGCAGGAGTTAGAGCTGGATGTGGCAGAGTTAAAGATGTTAAGATTTGCAATGGGTGTAACGAGGGTGGACAGAATTAGGAATAAGTATATTAGAGGGTCAGCCCTGGTTGGATGGTTTGGAGACAAAGCCAGACAGGCAAGATTACGTTGGTTTGGACATGTGCTGAGGAGGGATGCTGAGTATATTGGGAAAAAGATGCTAAGGATGAAGTTACCAGGTAACAGTAAAAGAGAAAGGCCTAAGATAAGGTTTATGGATGTGGTGAGAGAGGACATGCAGGTGGTTGGTGTGACAGAGCAGGATGCAGAGGACAGGAAGAAATGGAAACAGATGATCCACTGTGCCGACCACTAATGGGAACAGCCAAAAGAAGATGATGATGACAAAGAGAAGATGAGAAGTCTTTACACTTTGTTGTTTTCTAGGAGCCAAATTACAGCCGTGGCCTAAGCTGTTAAGTAGGGTTCCTATCAGAAGACCGAAGACGCATTTTGTCGAATGCGTCTTGGTCGAACTTCAAATGTCGAAAATGCAAAATAATGAAACTGCATATAAGTGCATTCTTTCTCTGGGAAAGAAGTCACTTGGCCGCTTCCATCACTTTGCCGTTTTCGGCACTGTAGTGCGATCTTGGAGTTGATATATTTAAGTAGGGGGGTGTGGGGGAGGGCGAAGACCCCCACGTTATGTAATTTTTAAATGTGTGTTTTTTTTTGTTTGTTTGTTTTTTTGGGAACAGTGATGTTTTTCCCTGTGAAAAAAAATCACTGTTCTGGTAGTTCGATGTGTTGCGAATTTGAACTTTTGAGTTTGATATAAAAACGTTCGGTCATTTGATCGTTCGCTGTTATAATATAGACCCGTTATGTAGACAGCTTAATGGATTAAGGTCAAGACAGAATAGCAGCAGTGACAGAGATTCACCCTAGAGTATCCTCCTTTGAAATTTTCTCCCTGGAATAATAATTTGTCCTTTATCATGGCTTAATTGCAAAGTGGTCTTCCACTGTTTCATGGTCACTGTAATGTAATTGATCCATGTAGGTTGCATCTTATACATTTTTAAGCAGTCTTTTATCCATGAATGTGGGATACTATCAAATGTTTTCTTGTAGTCAATCCATGCCATACTTAGATTCTTCCCCTTTTACAGTTACAGTTTTTACAGTTCTCCAATACTTTTTACTTAACAAATGATCCTTTGCTCCATATGACTTTTTTTTAATGCCCTTTTGTTCTACTGCCATAGTTGAGTTTTCTTCTAAATGACTATAAACTCTGTCGGCATCAATTCCAGTGTATAGTTTATACATTGTCAGAAAGCAAGTTATGGTCTATAAATTTTAGGGTAGTTTGCAGGTTCAGTCTTAAGTAGGTGTATTGTTTTTTTCCTGCTGTTAGCCAGGTTGGTGTCTGTTCAGGGAGTGCATATAAATATTTCTTACTCAGAGCTAAATCTTTGTGCAAAGGTGTTAATACTTTTAGCTAAAAGTTAGGTACTGCATCTGGGCATAGGGTTTTCCAATTAGAGGCTTTTCTTAACTTTGTTTCAATCTGTCTGGCTGTTACTTTACCCTATTTCCTATCCTGTACCTTTAAATTTGTTATTCTTTTTTTTACTTCTTTTATCCATTTAGCATCTCTGTTATGTTCCACAGGATCTTCATAAATGTTGTTGTGTCTTTCGGCTTTTCCCAGTTAGGGGTCGCCACAGCAGAACTCTGGTTCGCTAATGATTGGCAGTAGATTTTTACGTGCCGAGTTGCCAGCCCTGACACACAACTTTCAATGAAGGTACGCCCATTCACGCATGTCTCCACACAGAAGACGCTCTAGCTGAGAATCGAACAGGACAATGTCTTACTGTGAGGCGACAATGCTACCACAGCACCACCACCGCAGTTGCCAGGATCTTCATAAATACTTCTCCAAAATGTATCTATTTGTTCTTTTTTTGGCAGTCTTTCAATCCTTTTTACCTTGTTTTCCGATTCTCTATAAAACTTTTTGGATCATCAACAAATTACTTATTTTGTACTTTTCCTTTATATTTACCTGTGTGTCTTCTAAGTTTTTCTACCTGTGCTGAAAATTTAGTTTGTTATTTGTGATAATGCATGATAGATCCTGATCTGTTCAATATTGCGCATTGCTTTTATCACGCCTTTCTAAGTATTTTGTTGATCTGTTTCCTCTTTTATACTCTTCTAACAGTGGCACTTCTTGTCTTAATTGCTTTATAGTTTTCTTTACTTGATACTTCCATGAAGGTATTCAATTTCTCTCCATCCTTTCCCTCACTACCCTGTGTTTTTCTGGTAGAACTTTATGACTTATTAAGTTAGCTACACAGTAATATATCCTGTTTACTTCTGTTATATTGCATGGATCTCTATGGACAGTCCTAATTACTGTGTTCATTTATTTTATCAAACGTCTGACTTTTGGGGTTTTATTGACCTTCTACAATCTATTACTTTCATTGATCTTAATATGTCTATGGTATGTCTATTAAACCAAGCAACTCTTCTCTTTGCTCATTTTCTTCTAAACTGAGGACACATTTTTTTGTTTTCTATTTTCTGCATGCATTCTATAGAAAGTTCTATAGCATCTTCCTGTTGCACATTCTCTTCAATTTTATCCCGTGCCATCCGTTGCTCTGTCATATGGGACGTCACTTGCCTATCACTCCTCAACATTGACTGCTGCATCAGAGTTTCCACAGTTTCCTGTTCCTTCCCTTGCTGTCCAGCTTCAAGTGAACATTCATACTGGTTTCCTGTGGAAGGCTCCAAAATATCTTTATATGGCACCTGACCAATTGCTTCCTGTTCCAATGGTTTCACCTTAATTTGGATGAACATTGCTCTATCCTGTTGTGGTGCTTTCTGAATTAGATTTTCTACACTGCAGGTACTCCATAACCTCAGTTTCTATTTCTTTAACTTCTCCATTCCTAATCTCCTTTTCTACTTTCCCTTTTTGTCTTCTTATTTTTTGTATTGAAAAGTTTTACATGTCTGTATTTCTCTTCAAATATCTTTGGTGCTGTTCTTTTTGTACTGATTAGTTTTGCTTTCTCCTTTGCATAGACATTACACCATATTAAGTCTCTTTTTCTTTCCCCCATCCATATTTCTTCTTCAGATGTCTCCTGATCTTCCTGCTTCTCCTTACTTTGGGGACTTGTTCCATCATGCTGCGATGTAACCTGTGCTAGACTTTCCACACCAAATCCTTCACTTCACAGGCACTCCATAACTTCAACTTCTATTTTTTTAACATCTACTTTACTAATCTTCTTTTCTACATTCCCTCTCTGTGATATTATTTTTTTATTTTGAGATTTTCCATATTTGGATGCCTTTGCCTCCATTGCTCTTCGAATATCTTTGGGGCTGCCTTCTTTATATTGATTAATTTGACTTTCAACTTTACATAAATATTGCACCATGTCAAATCTCTCTTTCTTTCCCATGTCCATATTTCTTTTTTATACTTTTTAAAAATCTCTAAGTTTTGTTGTTTATATTTTTGCACTTCCTCAGATGCCTTTTTTTCCAATCAGATCAAAGTTTCTTGGTCTATATACTGTTTTTTTTACAAATCTGTTGTATTAATGAACACAAATTTTTATTTGAAGCTTCTGACACTTTTTCTTGTGGAAGTATTTTTTCTTTCCTGTAATTTCTCTCTTAACCTTTTTGTATATGTTGTTTCTGGAATCCTGAGCTTTTTGCACAATAGTAACAATACATAATTTCTTTCTTATCCTCAATAGTCCACTCTATCATCTTTATGGCTCTTCTTTGGTATATCAGTTTTTATGATTTTTGTGGACTGCTACTTCCTTCTACAACAGGGGCCATCCACCCCCTGGGCCTGGCCTATCCTTATTCTAGGAATGTTTCCATATTTTGAGGATTCTACACTTTCATTTTTTCCAGTCCTGGCACCAGTGCATCATCTACCAGGATTAAGGATTTTTTTATCCTGGGTCTTGTGCACCCAGCTATCTTTTTTTTATTTTTGACCTACTTCTGTCCATGATATATGCTATATAATACAATTTATATATCAGTGTCATCTTGTTGAGATTTTGTGAAAAACAGGGTCCACCTTGTGAAGGTACTCACCAAGACTTGAGGATGAATTCAGTTTGAGCAATACTACTATCCTTTGCTGCTGACATCATCTCTCCATTCATTCCATTATGATTCTTTCCATGGCCTTGCAGATAAGGCTGGTTAGGTTTATGAGTCCCTAGTTCCCAGGGTCAGTTGATGGAGTCCCTTTGTGCAAAGGAATTACTGTTGCTGTTCTCCACTCTGCTGGAACAAAGCCAGTGATCAGGCTATGGTTAATGAGAGTGCCAAGTGGTTCCACTAGGTCTTGTTTTAGATAGTTTAGAAATCAGCTTGGGATGTTGTCTAGACCCATACAGGCCATTCTTTTGGCCTTGGAGAGGCTTGGAAAAATAGTTTTTTTGTATCTAACATCTCATTTTCTCTCTCTTGCACTTATTGACCTCTTTTTACTTCTCAGACTAATTATATGCTTTCATAGATAATGCACTTAACACAAATAGTAGTAGTAATGTGAAATAGACTAATTATATGCTTTCATAGATGATGCACTTAACACAAATAGTAGTAGTAATGTGAAATAGACTAATTATATGCTTTCATAGATGATGCACTTAACAGATATAGTAGTAGTAATGTGAAATATACTAATTATATGCTTTCATAGATGAAGCACTTAACAGAAATAGTTGTAGTAATGTGAAATAGACTAATTATATGCTTTCATAGATGATGCACTTAACACAAATAGTAGTAGTAATGTGAAATAGACTAATTATATGCTTTCATAGATGAAGCACTTAACACAAATAGTAGTAGTAATGTGAAATAGACTAATTATATGCTTTCATAGATGAAGCACTTAACACAAATAGTAGTAGTAATGTGAAATATACTAATTATATGCTTTCATAGATGAAGCACTTAACAGAAATAGTTGTAGTAATGTGAAATAGACTAATTATATGCTTTCATAGATGAAGCACTTAACACAAATAGTAGTAGTAATGTGAAATAGACTAATTATATGCTTTCATAGATGAAGCACTTAACACAAATAGTAGTAGTAATGTGAAATATACTAATTATATGCTTTCATAGATGATGCACTTAACAGATATAGTAGTAGTAATGTGAAATAGACTAATTATATGCTTTCATAGATGATGCACTTAACACAAATAGTAGTAGTAATGTGAAATAGACTAATTATATGCTTTCATAGATGATGCACTTAACAGATATAGTAGTAGTAATGTGAAATAGACTAATTATATGCTTTCATAGATGAAGCACTTAACAGAAATAGTTGTAGTAATGTGAAATAGACTAATTATATGGTTTCATAGATGATGCACTTAATAGTAATAGTAGTAGTAATGTGAAATGATGTATCTCATATGCTCTGCTCTGCTGTCCACTGATTTGTACATTGTAACCCTTAATTTCTTCTTGAAGCTCAATATCTTGAAATTAGTACAAGACCATAACCAAGGCTGAGGGTAACACTTCTGTTAGGCATCATTTTATCCCTTAAGTCACCTGTTGTTTTAACATGATGTCTGGCAATCTTTAGGTTTTGTAATGAATTTTATCCAAGCATGCTCAGTGCTACATGATTTATTTTACTAAAACTCACTTTAAATTTCCCTCCCTTAGTTTTCTACATAGTGAGTGCACTGTTGCTACTTGTACATGACTTGAAGTGCCCACATCACTTGCTTTCATATTTTTTGCAATTTCTGTATGCATGTTCTATCTTCTCTTACAATATTGCCTGTATATCAACAATCTGTATTCTTTTTCCTTAAAGAAACATGCCAAATGGTCTCTTAATTGTTTTATAAGTGCTCTAACCACTACTCTACTGAATGCACATTTTTAAATAAAAATATGCAGCCCAATTGTAAAAACTGAATGTTTGTCTGTTTGCTCCTCAAGAGCCTGGGTCATGGCTGAAAAGGACCAACAGACCAGTTCACCCACCCAATTAACAAATGACAAATACAAAATAAATATTTTCCATCTTTTCAGGTTTTTATTTAAAGCAATTTGCTACAAAATTAAGAACTACTGACCTCTGAGAATCTGCCTGTCCATGTTCTCTTTTTATTTTCGGAACTTGTCTCACTTACAAGTGTGATCTGCTTGCAAACTGTAAAGCATTTGTTCTCTCCAAATGCAGCTTTCTTTCCTATCATAAAATGTCATAACTTAGTTGCTGCTTTCCTGTAAGCAGTTGCAAATATATTCTTGGCTTCATATAATTCATAGCTGCTATTTGTGCCCTGATCCAATTTCTTTATCAGCAGCCAAAAATTGTTTTTCTGGTTTCAGGGGGTTGGGAGGGTGGCCTAATGGTTAAGGTGTTTGCTTTACAAACACAAAGTGCAGGGTTTGAGTCTCACAAGAGGTAATTGGCTAGGCTTCTCAAGGGCAGTTAGCCTAGTACTAACCTATGAACCTACAAGTTTTCTAAGAACTACCCCAGCATCATATTCCACATCTTTTAACTCAAGAAATTCTTCATATTTTTACACATACACACACATGTGCATGCACACACACACACACACACACACACACACACACACACACACACACACACACACACACACATACACACAAATGAGGTGTATACACAGGCATAGACACACACACACACTCACACATGTGAAACATATAGGCACATACTCCAACCCACAGATACACACGCTTGCATGCACGCACACACACACACACACACACACACACACACACACACACACACACACACACACACACACACACGCATGGGTACTCCTAAGAAGTATCAGTTCTGGTTGTGAACTCATTCTTGACCTTTCACCATATAAAATCTCCTTTAATCATACATTTCCTCTATTTATCTCTTTTGAAAGATATCTGTAAAATGTTTTGCCTACTTTATACTGCTAAAACTATTACTGTTTGCTGAAAAATCAAGTATTCCCTCTGTCTCAAAAGAAGCCTGACCTCAAAGTTAGTATACTGAACTTGCAAAATGGTCTGCTCACTTCATGGAATATGGGAATACAGTACCTGTAGAAAACTATAATTACTTCTAGTTATATTTTGCTAATATTTCAGTTATAACAAATCACAACTGCATTGTATATGCAGTATTCAGAAATCTATTTCTGACTTTTTCAGACTGTGAATATATAAAAAATAATTCATTCAGAGTTGATTTTGCAGTAGTTAATTACATGATCATTAATTTGGCTACACACGTTATACACACACATACACATATATATAAATATATACATATATATATATATATATATATATATATATATATATATGTATGTATATATTTAAGTAAATATAGAACACCACAGATATAATTGCTGGGATTATGTTTTCTTATAATACTTAATGCAAGCTATGATGACATGCAATTCTGTGTAAAACAACAACTGTAAACTTGTGTTATTCTACTGACATAAATAATATGTTGAATGCAATTAAACTTCAAGATATTTAGGCAGAAATACGCAAATAAATAAAAAGTCTCAGGTAACAAGCTGTATACAGAAGTATAAGAAATGATGGGAATTCATGATTCCTAAGCAGGAGCTGTATGAGCTTCATTATGCATAGCACAGTGTTTGTATTGCTGCTTTAGCCATCCAACCACCTATCCATTTTCTAAATTTCTTGTCTTTGAGAAGGTCATAGTCATACCAAGCTAAGCAAGTCAGAACAGATTTCCACATCTATACCAACAGTCCTCATTTCATCATTCGGGTTTGTGAGGTGACTCGAGGAGAACTGAGAGATAAATATTTCTACAATGTTCCGTGACTGCCCCAGAGTCTCTTTCTACTGGACTATGCATACAACTACTGTTAGCATGAGAAGCACCCAGTGGTCATCCTCACAATTTTCCCAAACCATCTCAACCGGTCCTTTATTATATTATATTATATTATATTATATTATATTATATTATATTATATTATATGAAATAACTACATATACAATAAAGTTTAATATGACTCCTTGAGATGTGGTGTTGTCTCTATTTTCTCATGTCAGACATGTTTTAGAACTCTGAGCAAACATGTTAAATCAAGAAAGATGGTTTTCAAACCATGGACACACGTGTCAGAAATATGTTTGCACTTGTCAAAAAGAGACAAGATAGCCTGAATTAATTGAGCTTCTATAATATATGGAATACCTTTTCGATGGTGGCAGTCTTCATTATCCATAATGACTTTTTTAAAGAACTCCCTTTCATTCCAGTACGCTTTTCATAGCTATATATTAGACACATTTTCCTACAAACACACTTATTCACAATTTTCCTAAATTCATCCCCCCCCCTTTAAATGGAGGGGATATTTTATAGGCCTACATTTCCAAAAGTAAATTACTAAAGTTGTTTAAAATTACACAAGTTTAATTCAGATCTGTTCCCTTTCATACTTTCAGTGTCTATGTATTTCGGTTAGTTTACAGTACTATTTTTTTATCATATGGTATTTCATTAACATTTAACATTTTCTGTTAGAATGTACGACTTTTTTTCCTTTAACAGTGGCACTCTTAATGAATAGTCATTCACATTACTATTATCATTATGGGATGGTGTATACCTCTAAATATGGCACATCTGATTTTATTACTTTATAACACAGCAAGATCATCAGTAATATAATGACAATGAAATACTTTTTCTCATTTCTGTTTACTCTTTGTTTCTTTAAGATAATCCAGTCATACATGCTTATTGCTGAAATCATTAACTTACCTAAGTGAACATGAAACCATGTGTACCGTATTCAGATTCAGGCTTTCTCTGCAGTCCTTTTACACTGAATATGCCAAGCCACAGTCACTGTTTCCTTTTTCTTCCAGTGCTTTGTAATGTGCTGCAGCTTGTAGCTGGTAAAGTTCGGACATCCCTGAAAATTAGTCTTACATGTATGTCCATTGTAATCTCAGATGCCTAGTATTTAAAAACTCATTCCCTCCAGTACAGCACTTTTGAGTGTGTACCTTTAAGTCCCAGTGGGTGTGGCTTCAGCCTTTAAAAAAATGAAGTTATCACCTTAAATTTCTAACAAACACCCATTGACAAAGGTCAAATATCAATACAGTTGTCTTTGCCATCATGTATGCTTCAAGATAAAATATTCTGATACCTTGTATGTAGCATGGTTTTGGAATTATTAATGCAAATATGAACAAGCAATATGTATTTTGGAATTATTAATGCAAATATGAACAAGCAATATGTAATGCCTAGAGGCACAGTTGGAAGTAACTGCAGAAACACCTGGAGGTGCACTCGGCTGTAATGAGTTGTTAGACAACAGTTTATACCACAACCAAATCTCTTTAAAGTGATATTTAAGAAGTATCCATTGCTGTAATTCAGGAAACAAAATTGATTACTATTTAATAAAAATCACAACCTCTACTGCATAAATGACATGCATAATCCTGGAAACATCAATCATGTGTGACTTTGTTGAATATATTATTATTGAATGGACAAATGCTGGTGCCACACATATCTGTGACTCTATCAGAATGAAACATAATTTTCTAAAACACAGTAAGGTAAATTATATAAAATATCTCTCTTTTCAGTGTTTCCTTTCCTTTCACAAGTAAACAATGGAGATTTTTTTCAGATATGTGTCCTTTTCTCAACACTTACAAACTTCATGTGCCAGATGAATCCTCTCAAGATGGTATTCAGTTGCTTTCAAAATAAACAGCGTTTTATCCACAGACAGCGAAGGAAAGACTATATTCTATTATTTTGTAAAGTCACTTGAGTTTTCCTTTTCCAGTCACATTCTAACATATCTCTTGTTATGTCACAGCACCTCTTCAGTAATAAATGTCATTTGTTGAATTGCATTCTTCTTGATGGATTGAGTGGTGTCCAAAATCAAAGATGAATGCATGCTTTTTTTTGCCATCTGAATTTGCAAAATGTAGCCTAATACAAACTAACCAATTTAGAACCTAAGTATATTTGATTTACAAAAGTACTTTACCATCAGTAGTTTGTTTTCTGAATTATGTTGCTGTGTTTTTCGTCTTTTCCCGGTTAGGGGTTGCCACAGCGGAACTCCGGTCCACTATTGATTGGCAGTAGATTTTTACGTGCCGAGTTGCCGGCTCTGACACACAACCCTCAACGAAGGTACACCCATTCACACATGTCTCCACACAAAAGACTCTCTAGCTGAGAATCGAACCGGACAACATCTTACTGTGAGGCGACAATGCTACCGCAGCACCACCACCGCAGTTAGTTTGTTTTCTGAATTATACTTGTCTTAAATATGGAAGCATGATGAAAAAATTAAATAATTTACCAACAGAGAAAATATGCATTGTGCTCAGTGTTTAAGGAAACTTCACTGGCTTTTTATTGTTCCACTCCTCATCATATATTTACAAATACTTGTTATAACTTTTATATACATTGTACATTTACATGGTAGAAAAAGTACAAAACTATATATTTAAATGAATTCATATTTAACTTGTCATGTTTGAAAATATAAAATTGCATCAAAAAAGTATTCTGAAAAGCAAGAAATGAATGGAAAAGTTTGACATAACCATAAGTTATGCAGCAATTGAAACTCATTCAAGTGAATAATGTTACCACTGGTGCTCAAGGACTAATTGG